>NW_009953187.1:582409-587649 GCF_000747805.2 Chaetura pelagica | reverse complement strand
GGCGCGGCGGTTGTGCCGGTTAACGGCGTGTTTTTGTGAAGTGCCCTGGGCTCGTTACACACAGCGCCAGGGTCAGGGCAGTTGTGCTATGCTGGGCGGAATTGAAGATGCGTGCTTATTTACCCACTGAACTTCTGATTCTGCATAAATACTTCTTCACATATTAAGTGTATTAGGACAGTCTGGGGTCTGTGTTGTTCACACTCCCAAAATCTTGGTGTTAAAATTGCATTTCTTGCGGAGCAATTGTAACAACACATCAATATAGATGATGCTTGAATTCACTGTTCCGGCCGTTGTGGCTTTTTAATTTTTTTAAATCGCCCTCTCATACACCAGCAAAACCCAAATACAGCTCTAGCCCAGCAGAGCTTTAAACTCTCAAAGGGACTCTTGCAAATGCCCCCAAGCCCCTCCCTGGCCCTGGTGCCTCAGCGAGGGGCTGCGCGGCTCTTGCAGCCCAGGCCGGTTGCCCGAGGAGCCTTCATCCAGTGCTGCCCTGCCAAGAGACTCCCTCTTGCACCCCAGAGCTGTGCCCTGCCTGAGCCACATTGGGGTTTTCAAGGGTTTTCAAGCCACCTCTGGCTCAGGAGGGGCTGCTGGTGCTTGCCAGGCCCTGCTCTCATCTGCAGTGGCTGGGTGCAGAGGGTCGGGGTCGGGCAGCACCTGACACACCGGCTGCAGCCCCTAGCACTGCCCTGGCTGGCTCCACACCAGCCCCTCCAGGAGGGAATTGGGATCTCTGCTGCTTCTGCTTCCACCAGCAGCTGAGCACTTCTCCCCTGCTTGTGTGAGCCCAAATCACCTGGAAAGGGCAAGTGTGAACGTGCGGTGACTGAAGTGAAGACAGCGATTCACCATTTTCCAGACTCGTGTTTCCAGCTGTGTTAATCTCCTTGGGGTGTTCATGTGGTTTGGAACACTTCATGGAAAGGAATATGCCCCTTCAGTCTTTTCTGAGCTTCCCATGTGCCAGTACCATCCTTTCTGAGGCACAAGGCACAACCTTGGAGCAGAGGCTGTAATCTTTTTTCTGTTCCTCTGCTTCTCCTGGAATCCAGCTGTGCCTGCCCCAAGGTGAGCCTGCACCCCTCCCAGATCACTCACTTTCTTGCCTCACTGCTGGCCCCCCACGTTTTCCCAGAGGAGTGAAACAAAGCATGCAGTCCTGCATGGGATGTCTGCGTGCACATGTGAGACTAGCAGCTGTCGTGACTGGAATGAGAGTAATAGGGGTGATAGTGGGATGGGTGAGAGAAGAGTCAGAGCTATGATGCTGGAAGTAAGGAGAACAAAAGCCCTATGGTGGATGAGTGCTGTAAACAGCACCACAAGGCACGAATGGCACAGCAGCACAAGAGGGAAAGATGTTGGAGCAGCATTTTGCATCCCCCGAACCTTCACCCCTAGCTCCCCAAAAGCACTACCTCGCTGGATAATGCATTCCCAACAGTCATTTCCACAATCACCCCTGAACTATTTATGACTGCCCTGAGGTTCAGCTTCTGAGTCCAGTTCCTCAATGAGAAGGGCTGAGGTGGGAGTGGTGCAGATACACTGAAAGCTCTAGCATGCAGCCAGTTGCCATTTTGACCAGAATAATTGCTAAAACTGCAGAATCAGTGAAGGAGAAAAGCTGTGTCAGAGTACTGGAAGGTTTCAAGAAGGTTATTGGGAAAACCCCCTAAAAGTAAGGACACAGAATATTGCAAAACATTTTAAAGGTGGAGTAAAGGTTGATTAGTGGTCATGCCCTTCCAAAATATGCAGCACCTAGACATGAACTGTGAAAAGCAAGAATTGCACTTTTGAGCACCAGCCTAGTAGAGACTGTGTCTGCCAGGCTGGTGCTAAAGTCGTGCACACTCACATCCTAGGAATCCCCTGGAAATGGAGGCTGTGGGCACTGCTGAATCAAGAGTAACACACTTTGCAGCAGCAAGGCTTGATGCAGAGGCACGGCTTGAGAGTGGGTCACAGAGTCTGCTTGGGGCTGGCACAGCTGGCCTATGCTTACAGGCCAAAGTAGTGATGTTCCCTCCTCATTCCCTGCTCCTGGATGGAGTGCTAACTGTTATCACCCTTCACCCTCTTCCCTAGGGTATTTTCTGAGAGCTAGTTTACACCACAAAGAATTTTCCAGTATAGCTGTAATCCCTAAAACCATGGGGTCAGTGCAATTTATTCCAGTGTAATTTTTTGCCAGTATTGTTAAACCTTTGCTTCAAATGACAGGAACTATTTTAGAAAAAGAACTTTTTTGTTACTCATTGTTTATTCTGACTTCGTTCAGCCTGATCTTTTTACACTCCTCCCTGACAAAACTATTTGGCCAACAGATTTAGCCTGGACTTCTGAAACTCTCTCTGCACTCTTCCCTTATTAAATGCTGTCATGTACGGTACCACAAAGCTGACAGTTGCCAGGGCCAGTTACATGCCCTTTCTCTGGCAGCACCAACAAAATTGATTGGTTTAGGAATCATTGAGGGAAGTGCTCTGTTGTGAATACTAAAATCCTAAGCAGTTTGGTGGATACATCTGTACTAGCAAAACATTATTTTCTGCTAGTGGAATAAAACCATCTCTCACCACTGGCATAACATATTACTAGTAAAAATACAGCTTTACTGGTACAACTGTGTCTCTACAAGAGGCTTCTGTTGACACAGCTAAGCCTGTCAGGGCTGGCACCTCTTTACAACTATGCTAGTAGATATCAATCCTGTAAATGTGATTTTGGTCTCTCAGAACACACGTTCACCTCTTTTCAGCCCACAGTGACAACTCCATCCCACAAGTGCATTCAGTACAGTTGCTCTTAAGACAGTAAATGCAAATGAAGATGCAAATACATGTTGTAATTCAAATCAGTGAAACAACAACCTATTCTAGCATTCCTTCCTTACAGCTACTTAATGCACATTCATAAAATTTAAGGTAAGAAGATACCTTTAGGTCATACAATCTGAGGTATAACACAGGTCAAGCAATTTTATGTAATTAACCCTCATGATTCATGGATGAGCAAGCATCTTTTGAAAAAACATTTTTAAGTCAAAGATACCAAGTGAAGAAGTCACTATTTTCTTCACTAGCTTATTACTTCTGCTTCACATTTCTGAATCCAGATCCATAAGATGTTTTGACCTCTGTGATGCCCTCTTCAGTGCAGGCTCCTCTCCCTGGAGTTTCTCCTCTCTCTGATCCTTTCCTTGATCTTTCTTCAGCTCCTTCTAGCTGCATTATTCTAGGTAACACTGTAATCCCTTTTCCAGCAGCAGACCTGCCATCACCCTTCCAGAGCAGCATAAAACCATCAGGTTGATGCACTAAGACATATCCCCCAGCACCTTCTGGTGTCATCTGCAGGGAGCGGGAGAACACCCTTGTGAAAGAATCATGCTCTGTGGGTACTGACAGCTCTGTGGGGGAAGTTGGGGAGGATTGAAATTCCATCAGCTAGTGGTATATATTTTTATTTTTTATTTTCTGGTGGCCAAGTGTTTATACTGCACTGATCTCCATGTTGTGCAAAAGGTAAAAAAGCATGCCTGGACAATAACAACTCTGCATTTGTTAGGTCTGGGGATGTATAAATCTCAGTAAGTTTATTCCAAAATAGAAAGAGTAAGAGTTTGACCGATGTATATTTGTAGGTGTACAAAGGTACACTTCATATTAAATTCTTATTATTAAAGCCTTTACAAGAGAATCAGGCAAGCAGAAGATGCCAGGCTTAGAAGAGATACCGTTGTGATTACAGAAAGACAAGAAAAACAAACAAATTCCTCCTTACTTTCATTCTTTCTATCCCATAAAGGGTTTATGAGTGGATGGGTTTAACTATTCCTATCTTTACTGAAGTAATCAATAAAGGAATATCTTGTATGGAGAAGCATGCATTTTCTGCAGTTATAGCTAAACAGAACAGATTTGAACAAATTCCTAAGGATCCACTTTCATTACTAAAGAAGAGTCTGAATGTTTAGCTCTGCAAATAACCAGCTGCATAGCCTGCAACTTGATTTTTATTAACATCCAGTTGTCTGTCACATACCTCAAAGTCCAGGTGTCCCTATGTATAGTGTTCCTGAGTACTTGACATCAGGCAGCTGGCAATTTCCTCAATATGATGTATAACAAGTGACTTTATTGGGGTAATTTAGGACAGACCCTGTAGAACATGTAAAAGGGTTCTTGGCTGGGAACTGTTTCTCCAAATCTGTCTGAGAAGCAGCTTGCAATCTGACTCATCTTCACAGGTGTTTGATGCCATTGATTTACAATTTTATATTGCAATTCTAACAGGTTAGCTGAAATAGAGCATACACATATGAAGGGCATTATTGAGTCCAATATCTCCAGCTCAAGAGAATGAGATAGTTCCCTTTCCCATTTAATCATAAATGTTTCTTTAGTGGGCAATAAAGAAAAAGCAATGGCTTTATACAATCACACCACAATGTTCTGAGATTCATTGCTGAGGAATAAGATTTGCTCAGATAAAAAGGATTCTCTAATACAAGTAGATTTAACATCAGACTGAATAAAGGAACTCATGAACTGGAAGTAAAGGAGCAAAAAGGGAAGTCTAGCATATTCCACCTTTGTTGCATTTCTAAGTGAAACATGAATTCGTTTTTACTGAAGGGTCAAGATCAATATTCCAAATAATAGAAATTAGTTGTTTCTGCAGTCTTTCAAGAAAATAGGAGTGAAATATATAACATACATATTAAAAGGGGCAGATTACTTTTAAAGCTCATACAGACATCACCCCAGGAACAGAGAGCTTGGGTTCAGGTCTGAGCCATAAAAACCACAGTTTTCACACCTGCTAACTCATGATCCCTCTGTTTTCAAAACCTACCTAGAAAGTCAGTTCCCTGTAGCTGAGTAATGAGCTGGATTTATACATCTGTAACAGAACCCACCATACTCAAGAGGCTTGCATAGTGCTTTTAATGATTCCCTTTCCTGCCCAAGTAAAGCTAGTAATAAGTCTTTTAAACAGGATGAAGCACTGAATGGGGTGAAGTTCACAATAGTGAACTTCAAAACAGACATAAAATAGAGATCACCTAATTCATTCATACTGAACCAACCTAATTAATCAGCAGTGGTCTTCAAATACATGGCTCCGTTGAGCTGTGCAAGTAAGATCCCTGTATAAAAACGATATGTATTAAAATTAAACTGGCAAAGCGTTCAGTACCGGCTTCATTTTGCTCCTGCTGA
>NW_009953187.1:574309-582193 GCF_000747805.2 Chaetura pelagica | reverse complement strand
TTTAATTCTTCTGTCACAAAGTACTTTGAAAATTCCTATTCAGTGGGACCAGCCCTCCAGTGATGAGCAAAAAGGACCAGATTATTTTGATGATTTTACGTTATGTGGCCTTTCCCAGAAGGAGTGCAGTCCCTGATTTCTAGCTGCTGAGAATCACCATGGATAGTCGTTCCCAAATTAGGCTCCTTTCTTCTTGGACATATGCATAGTAAGTTTACAATCAGCACAGAACGGTGTGGCAATTTATATTTAAATGTTGTTAAATGAAAACCACATTTTTCCAATCCTCTGGGTGAGAAAAATCCAGCTGTAACATGGCCAAAAGATATGCACACATTTCATTTTGTATAAAGTCCACTGAAAAGACAAACTCAAGATTAGAAAAAATGTAATAGTATTTGTGTATTACTTTTTTTAAAAGTAATTTTTTAAAGTAGCACTTTTTTATTAACTTACATTTTTCCTACAAACGACCAAGAGAGATAAAATATTAGGGATGGCCTGTTTGGAATGAAGAACAAATAGTAAAAAATTAATTAGCATACAAAGCAAGCCTATTGTCAGTCGCTGAGTCTTTGCTGACTCTGACTATAGCATCTGGATTTGTTAATGCAGATGACTCACATTGTTAAGTCTTTGTCAAATAACTAGATGATATTTTGGATTAATAAAAGGGTCTTTCTAATTTTAATAGGATTTCTTTTTAAATGTAAGCAAGAAGAAACATATTTAAGCAGACCAATCCTCACGACTTAATTGCTCAAGTCTGTCACTAAGTTTCATGGCTCACCAGGAGCAAGGACTAGATGAATCCGTAAGCATTTCCAGGATCAGGCCCTAGGTTAGTAACATAGTGAGATTTTTTAGACCTGTATATCTTGAAGTAGTTTACACCCAGGATATAAAAAAAACCCTTCTCTTAGGTCAGTTTAGCTCTTAGCCTAGCTGAAGCAGGGAGCCAGTCATGGGGAATGATTTTCTTGGTAAATACTTTGCCCTCATAATGAGGATTTGATTGTGGCTTTGAAAATCAGATGTGTCATGGCAGGGAGGATGTGAAAGTGAAGCACCCAAACGGCAGTTGAGGGTGATGTCTGCAGAGGACAGGAGTGAGCTCAACACATCTGTGGGGACCACATGTGTAACCAACAGCTATGCAGCCTTCTTCTACACTGGCTCCCTGGGAACAAAGCTGTGGCTGCTCCTTCTTCATCTGGTGTGTGGACCATATTAATCCAAGTTAACCTCTGCCCATGAATCTGGAGATCGCAGGCATATCAGCTGCCTCCTGTGCAAGGAGTACTCCCACCTCACACACCTGGGCAAGAGTTGCTAGCTCACTTTTGCAGCTTAGAGGCTCCTTTGAGTCACTATATGAGCCAAGAGGATGGACCAGCAGTTAGAATACAAGCCTGTGACTCTGGAGATGTACATACAGTTTCAGCATATGCTTCACAAGTGTACATCCCCATGATCCAGTCATAGTAAAATAAATAAAAGATGGTAAATCCTACACCCTGGAGCTTTTACTACTCTAGGCCAGACATCCAAAAGATGGATAAACTCTTTTCAATGACATATAACTGCCTCTACATCACCATAACCAACATTTAGGGTCTAAATGGATGGACTCCCTCAGTACATAAGAAGTTGTGCTTATTGGAGAGGTTACTACCACCCACCAGCTATTTATTATCTCTCTGCTGGAGTCCACCATCTCCTCAGATCTCTTGGCTCACTTTATTGTCATCTTATTTAGGCAAATAGATCTGAGCTAATGAATATAGTTTAAATAGTAAGTCTGGTAACCTGGCTTGTTTAATCTGAAAAGGGTTGGGGAACACCCAGATGAGCAACTGTACCAGCAGATGCAGAGGAGCATTAATATCTGGCAGGAGTGATGCCAGCAAAAAATGGGGATAGTAACTTTTTTCACTGGCTCTGATGGACTTTGGAAGAAAGCACATGTTTATAGCCTTTCTTTTGGCAGTAGCGCTGGCTAAACGTGTCCTATCCATCTCCCTCTGCTTCCAAACCTCCTCTTTGGTCAAACAGTAGGAAGTGGATAACGGCCTTGTGTGCTCTGCCCCTTCTGTTCCCCCTTCCTGTTATGCCAGCACTACTGGTTGGGCCGTTGGGTGAGTCAGTGCAAGGATCTGGATAAAAATAAGTTTTCTTTCTCCCCCCTGGGTTACTGGTACACCATGCAGCTGCACAGACCGTTGCATCAGCACCCCCAAGGTCTTTGCCAGGTGGTTGTGGCAGTCACCTGGAGCTGCTGAAGCTGGCGCTGCAGCTGAAAGAAATGTTCATGCAGTCACAGTGTTCCTCCCTTGTGCCTCATTTCCTTGATGGTGAAGTGGGAGTAACTGGACTTCTCAGTTTACAGGAGCGCTTAAAGGATAACTGTATCAAAGCAACTAGGAAGTTGCCCTCTTGGGAAAGCACAGCATTTACCAGGTTGGAATGGAGAAGGCTAAAGAAAATTTCATCTTGCCTCTCTCACCTCTCTCCTCCCTCACCCTATTCCAGCCTTTGCAGTTCCTCCCTCTCTTCCTCAAGAGCATTCACTTTGTCTCCTCTACAGAGAGGCAATGAAGGTAATTGGCACTGGGGTGAACTTTGTTGAAGCTGGAGTGTAGGACTCATTTGGAGGGAAAGCAACAGTACGAGTGATACTTATGAATGATACAGTATGACTATACTTCAGGAGGCTAAGGCAGCTGCAAGTCAGGATGCAGGAATTTGGGGTTACCCAGAGAGTGAACGTGCATGTACGTGTAAAGGGGTGGGGAATGAAGATAAGGTGGGGGAGGAGGGGGAAATTACAAGCTATTACAGTAAAGGAGAAAGGTGGGGCTCCAGCTAAAAGACTCGCAACTGCTGTATTAGAGATTGCAAATGGTCAAATACTAGACAAATGGGTTAGAAATAGAGTGCATCAGGCAAAATCATAATTTTGTCACCCTTGCAAATATTCAGAATTGCATTTGATTCTGCCCCTCTACTCTGCTCTGGTGAGACCCCACCTGGAATACTGTGTACAGTTCTGGTGCCCTCAGCACAAGAAAGATATAGACCTGTTGGAGAGGGTTCAGAGAAGGGCCACAAAGATCACCAAAGGCCTGGGGCACCTCTGCTATGAAGACAGGCTGAGAGAGTTGGGGCTGTTCAGCCTGAAGAAGAGAGGGCTCCAGGGAGACCTTATAGCACCTTCCAGTACTTGAAAGGGGCTACAGGAAAGTTGGGACAGGGCTTTTCACCAGAGAAGATAGTGATAGGACAAGGGGTAATGGTTTTACACTGAGAGAGGAGAGATTTAGGTTAGATATTAGGAAGAAATTCTTCACTCTAAGGGTGGTGAGGAACTGGAGTGGGTTGCCCAGGGAGGTTGTTGATGCCCCATCCCTAGAGGTTTTTAAGGCCAGGTTGGATGAGGTTTTGTGCAACCTGATCTAGTGGTAGGGTTCCCTGCTCATGGCAGGGGGGTTGGGACTTGGTGATCTTAAGGTCCTTTCCAACCTTAATGATTCTATGATTCTACCATTCTATGTATACTACAGTCACAGAAAAGAAATTCAGTTGGCAAAGGAAAAAAACGCAGTGCCATTTCCTATTAAAATTCATGCATTTCTGGCTCTACATAAAAATATCCTGAAGATAATTTATTTTTTTTTTGGTGAAGACATGGAGGCCACAGTAATCTTGTTCCTACAAACAGCAGTTGATGAATACTGCAGACTATAGGCAGGATTTGCATTTGTAAAAGGTGGGGGAACAGGAAAGAAACATTGGCAGGGAACTCTATGATTACTGTTGTACTGAATTTTGTTTAAGTTTTCTAATTTATAGATTATCAGGACTGTAAATTATTAATTCAAAGGAAGGCTGACCTTTTCCTAAATTTCTCCAAAATGTGGTGATGTTCTCAAACAATGACATAGGATGCAGAAATATTAGCATAATTCAGTATAAAGGCTCTGATTTCACTGGTGGTAAACCCAGAAATCAACAACCCCTACTGTTACTGCCAAGTGGAAGGTTTTGTTTTGATTTAGAAAATTGGTTGGGCTGCTATCTCACCAAAGTGCAGACTGAAGAGCTGTTTTTCCTAGAGGCCTCACGCCATAGAAACACTTAATCAGGGCTTAACTTTAAGGAAGTGAGTGATCTCTATTGACTTCAATGGATGATTCACATTTGTAAAATTGAGGTATTTAAACAAGTGGTCTAAATCCAGCAACGCAAAAAATTGCTAATGTTGCATTTCCATAATAAAATAATGTATGACATTCTCGAGATGGAGATGGTGATGTTTTGACATCCTTTTGTTTACACATTGCAGGAAGAAATTGATTCAATTGCCCAGAATTAGTGGTTGCTAAAGAATGAATTTTAATTAAATAGTAGAAAGTGTCAATCTCTACATGTTTTAGGTCACAATCTGTTGGCATCAACAGTGTTTTTTCAAAGTTCAATATGACCAGCTAAAATAAAATTATTACATTTACCTACTGGCTTTACACCTAACAGATTCTGGCTTATCAGCTGCATATCTACTGCAATAGTTTACATATTACATTTGTGACTGAAATGTAAATATTACATAATAAAGAAAACACTCCTATGTTATATTTATATGTTGACCACATAGGAGTTCTCTTAAAAGCAAAATCCCATTACTATAGCTCCAAATACCAAGCTAAAGCATAAAGCTAAAGCTCTGAGCTGGCTGCTTACTTTTCTGTGATCTGATTTATGCCTTACTGAAGTCAATTAAAAGATTTGCACTGACTTCAGAATAATTTCGATTGGATGCCTAACTAGTAAAATAAGTGATAATTTAATAAAAGCCCACATACTTCTCTCTTTTTTCCTCATTAAATGTAATGCCAATCTGAAAGAAGGAAATTGAGAATTACAGTGAATTTGACAACTGTTTCATCAAACGACACAGTAGATTTAAACATAAAGCACAACAAGAACTCAAAAAAAAGCGCATTTTTTTGTACACAGTGATTTTTCACTCATGGGTACCCAGGTCAGATGCAACAGGCTCTTGAACCTCTCACAAGATTTTTACCTCACCAAAAAAATTAAAGATGTCTCTCAATACTTCTAAAATAACACCTCAGAGATATTACAATATGGGTTTGTTTTCTGTATTTCTCTTTAGTGTTAACTCTTTGTAAGGTTTAAAAACCACTGCTTTGACCAAACAGAAGGATGGCTGCTGTACTTCTGGGAAAGGCACCTCATTTCCACAGGGTCAAGCTACAGACAGGTGACCTAGGGGCTCTGTACAGATGTTGTAACCAATGGGATACGAATATTACTAAAAGTAAGTTTAGAAAATGTTGTTTATCAGGAAAGGGATCCCAGAGCACCAAAGTTTATCAGAAAAAAAATCAAGAGAAAGAAACCATGCTTGGATAACATTGGTTTCTAGAAAATAATTAAAGTGAAGAAACAATGAAAATGGCACTAAAGTTGAAACTGCTCACTTGCAATATTAAATATCAATGTAATCATTTTGCAGTGAATAAATATGCATGGCAATTAGAGCTTTTTTACATGATCTTATAATAAATCCATAATTCATGCATACAATGAGAGCTTCTGGAAAGGAGCATTTGAATTTGACAAACACTACCACTCATCATCTGAGCAAAGATGGCAAAAGGAATTTCAACATTATTTGCGATCTAGAAAATTGAACCATCGTTGTTGCTTTGTGTTGTGCTTCCCTTGCACAGACTGCAGTGCCTTCTGTCTGCTTTAGGGTGTGGCATCTGCCATTGGGGAGGAAAAACTGGCATGTGTTGCCTTTTATAGCAGACTGATTTCATTGTGCTGAGGGCCTCTATTTTATAGCCTCCTAGTTCCAACCTTGTAGCTGAGTTGCTGAAACGAATGGGAGGAAGAAGGGTTAGCAGTATAAACTCTTCAGTTTAAAGCCTCATCCTTTTCTTCTTTCCCAGGGAAAACATTTCAAAGTAAAGCTGCGTTAAACTTTGTGGGTTGTTTTCCTGATTGGAAGAAGTTGCAGAGCACACCAGAAAGTGTCGCAATCCGCAGCCAAGGCGCCATCAGTACATCCTATCAGGTTTTCAACGTATCTAATTTTGCTTGAGTATAAGTGTCTTAAAGTATAAATGTGTAATTGATTTTATATTTTATTTTAGAGTACACATGTAAATAAATACACACAACTAGACATCTAGATGTATATTTGCATATGAAAGCCTTCAGAAAATCAACTTACGTGGTTTAATGTGTATAATTAGCGTGCATTTGAATACAGAAAAGAAGAAAATCCAGGAGAAAATGTCAAAAAGGCTCACTAACAAAGATGTAGTATTCTCTTGGCAAAAGCTGATGAATGATTTGGCATGAATTCATCTTACAGTTCTGTTATTCTCTCTCCTACAAAGATGATATACCCCTTTCTAGCAGTTTGCATAGAATTGCAATTTGTTGTTGTTACAGACTGTAATGACCCTTGGGTATGCACCTGATTCCCCCAACAAGAATTACTCACTATTTTTTTCCCGATCTATGTTTCTCTAATAGCCACACAACATTGCTGCACTTGCATTGCACAGCATAAGAATAAAAAAAGAAAAAAGAGAAAAAAGAAAAAAAAAAAGAGAAAAACAGGGGGGGAAAAAAAAAAAGGGAAAAAAAAAGAAAAAAAAAAAAAAGAGAAAAATACAATTGTAGCTAAAGCATTAGGAAGATGTACTTGATGAGCACTGAGACTTTTCAAAACTAACTCCATAAAGAAAATCAGAGTATTTCTGACTTTTCAGACAGGACTAACTAATAGACGCTGGAATCACACTGTTCATACATTTATCAATAATCTTTGCATGCAATTCAACATTATAGCATGAAGCTCCTGCTCTTTAATGTTTTCACAGTGGATTACAAAAAGGCTACCTACTCATGACAGCGTCTTTATTGATATGCGGCGTTTCCATTTCCATCCACCATTATTATTGCATCTCCTATTTATCCATTTTGAATCTTGAAAACGTGCTTACCTTTAACAGAGCATGTAAATATATTAATTTAAAACGGCATGGTTTAGACCCTTACTACATAAAAAATGTTTGCTAATGTCTCCATTTGCTGTATTCATAGCCAAGTATTGGATCTCACAAACACTTTCATTAGTTGAATGGAGTATGTGACTATTACCTTTTCTTATAAAAGGGTATAATTTGTATGAAGATAGTTACAAAAAAATCTTCAAGTGGTTCCGAAAGGTGGTTTAAAAATGTAGGTCATCAGCTGCAGCTTTCCATTTGGAACAGGAGTTACTCAGATGACGCGTTTTGTTTTTTCTGTGAGTACATTTTCATGAGTGTCTCGTGTGTACTGGAAATTGTATTGTTTGGGGAAACAATTATGAGACCAAAAATGTTTCGCTCTCCTTGATCAGCTCCTGTTGATCTGCAAATAAGTACACAGAACATATTGAAAACAGCCCTATGTATAAAAGCATCATCAGTTCAAATGACTGTTAGGATTTGGAGACAGCTGGACAATGTGGACAACTGCAAAGATGCTGCCGCTGCAGTATTTTAGGTTAAATTTTATAACCGAATGCACACAATATAAATCTCCGGAGGGAGAAATGTAAAAAAAAATAAAATAAAATGTAAAAAATAATAAAAAGAAATACAAGTGTCTTTATTTTTCCGTGGCAAGGCAAAGGTTTCCCTGCCCTCGTCACGCAACCAGGCGGCTTTCCAAAACGACACGCGGGGCTGGGGTGGGAGCGTGCGCTCCCCGAAAGTTTGACCGCTCCATCTGCTCCATCCGGCACATCTGGACGCGGGGCAGGGCGGCTGCGGCCGCCCCCTCCCCCCGCCCCCC
>NW_009953187.1:570487-571012 GCF_000747805.2 Chaetura pelagica | reverse complement strand
TTATCGATAGTGCTTTTTAATTTTTTTTTTTTAGTCCCCTGCTGATGGGAGGCGGGAGGGGAGTATCTTGTCGTAGCAGCGCTTGGGCGAGGATTCGGGATCTCAAGTTGCGCTCCGAAAACGTTTTGTAACGTTGCAGCTCGTGGATATGATGCAAGGGATTAGATTTGTGTAATTTTTTTATTTTTTTATTTTTTTGGTAAAAAAACCCAACAAAACACCCCAGCCAACCAAACAAAAAATATGTCATCTTATGTTAATTTCACTCTGTTAGCTTGATAACTAACCCACGCGTGCCTCTTAAAAACAAATCCTGTTTGCGTGTGGTTCCTGTAGGTGAGCAAACGCCGTGTGTTGTACAAAGGAGGGAGGAAGGAGCCGTTCTGTCAAGAGGTTGCGTTTGTTTCATCTCTGCCGTGAATCCTGATCCTGAGGGGGAAATGCGCCTTTTCGTTTGAGTTGTGGTTAGGATACTTCAGGAAGCATCAGGAGTTGTTGATCTCATTATTTTTCTACGCAAGTTTG
>NW_009953187.1:562687-570031 GCF_000747805.2 Chaetura pelagica | reverse complement strand
AATTGTGTTAAATGGAGAAGTGCATTAGAATTTTATGGGTTTCTTTTGCCTTCCACAAGATCTTCCTATTAAGAACTGTTAAATCTTTTAATAGCTTTTAACAATGGGGACTGACAGGAACAAATGCAGGTGGATGCTTTTGGGGTCCTTGAACGGCTGGATCTTGACACAGAGTAACAAACAGAACCTGGAAAGAACAGTTGCTCGATATTGTGAATCGTTTATTAATTCTGAAAAAATAACAGTACAAAAGCTGGTTCGGCTGGCTGTGTGTGTGCTTTTCTGCTTCCAACAGACCACTTCTGTCACGTTTTTAGTTTTTATTCTACTTCCTTTCTATTTCTTCCAGGGAAATAAGATTCTTTTTGTTTGTTTGTTTTTTGTTTTGCTGGGGGTTTTTTGTGAGCATTGATTTTTTACCTTTTTTAGTTTGCACTGGTAAAAGGGTTACTAGAAGCCATAAGGTAATGAGGCCTCATATACATAACCTTTCATAATTAATTTAAAAATATTTACGTTGTCTGTTTGCTTTTTAAACACAGGTAGTTCAGAATTTATGGTTTAAAAGCCAGGAGAATTGTCATTAGATAGACATAGCACATGTTAGTTCAGAGTGCTGTTTCTTCACGGCAGAAATTGTTTAAACTATTTTATTTTTATTGGAGGAGTGAGAGTAAATTCATTATGTCCTCAGTATGACCCTTAGAAATACTTCCTTATATTTATGGGTTTACATCCTCTTACAGATTTTTCTTGTTTTTTGGTAACATGAGAATTTAGGAGACAGCTTAGAATGAATATTCTGGCAAGGGCACAATTTTATTGGTTTTTTTTTTTTTTTTAAATGATTATTTTTTCCTCAAAATACTTTTCATAAAGGCACGTAAGCTGTTTTTTTATATTGTAGTTTTGTCATCTAACTAGCATGTGATTGAGATAAGAAATGTTCTTAGATTTTTAATTAATATTTTTAGTGTCTAAAATAGATTGTCAAATAAAAGTTTAAATACCTAGCTTACAGAACAGTTAATTTTATACATAGTTTTTTTATTTTTAATTGCCACATGTCAATCTCCATGCATGTTATATCAGTAAGTAGACAAAGTGATTCCTTTTTGAAAGACAAAACCAGACCAGCGTTTGAACTGAAGGCTTCTGTTTAATTTTTTTAATAATCATCTGTGTGCATACTCTGTGTATGCACACACATTAGAATATACTCACTTGTCATGTGTCTTTGCAAGGCAGATGATGATTGGCCCCTAAGCCTATGGGAAACAATTGTGCTGTGAACAGAGAAAAAGGACCATCAGTAGGCTACAGCATCCGAGATACTCGTTCAGGAAATTCTTGCCTCAGCATGGGTGATTTTTATTATATGCGGAACTGTGGCATCCCACTCTGAACTGATTTCTGTGTTTGTCCAGCTGATTAGATTATTTACGAAAATTTTGCTTCCATTTAATTTAATCACCTTACCCAATCGTGAGACAAGATATAAGCTTGAAAAAGAGGCCTCCTGTTCCTGAAGAAACACACGTTTTCCAAGCAGATGGATATTGCTCATGTGGATATGCATTGATTTGATGGTGGAGAAGTTGTGAGGTGCTAGCACTGTACCCTATCATTCACTTTTTTTGATTACTGATTAATTCCTTTGCAACGTACAGACATTTCGAGTCCTGAGGCTTCATTTATTCTTCACTTCTGATATGCACTGCAGTAGCTGGCCTCCGTGTGTGTGCTTTATATGCGTCTTTATCCTTTGTGCACGTGTATAAGATTTACATACACCTACACACAAAGAGAGAACCTGGGTCTTTTCAGGAGTACCCGTGTAGCAAAAGGTGTAGGCAGTGTTGGAAAAAAATCCGTCGAGCTGCTCTGAGTTTGTGTGTCTATCAGTCATTTGTTTTGCAGTGGAGAAGCTTGGAATATGCTTGATTCTGCAGCTCTTTTTATGCCAAATAGTTTGCCTGTATTGGGAGTTCTGGCTAAGCCAGGGATGCAGAATCATGTCCTGTGCCTGAAGGCCATTAAACAGCTGTTAGTGTGGTGAATGGATTCTTGATGTCTCAATGGAAGAATAAAGTACATTTTTCCCTGTGCATTTTCAAATAAACAGTTTAGTATTCACATAGCTTCTATTTAGAAGTAGCAAATAGCAATATTCTCAGTTAGTAGCATCTATATATATATTACCACCATATATTTGATACTTTGTGGTTTGGTGTTCAGTTATTGGTTTCTGTAGTAGTGCTTAGGCTCACATGTTGAACAGCAGGACTCTGTGTACGAGATACAATAAAGAAAGAGAGATGCAAACCTGTCTGCTGTATTACTGCCTCCATCGTGCAAGGATTCTGCAACTAAGCGCTCAGTTACTGTCTCTTTGGCATTCTGATTCAAGTCTGTGGGGATGAAAACTAAGGCATTTAACTGTTGCTAAATTTTCTAGTTACGTATGTAACATAACATTTTTAAAATGACTAATCATGGTCTGTTAGGTGATGCAGTTTCATTCTGAAATAGTATCTTAGAAACAAGTTTCAGTAGCTTCTGATAGGTCTTTGTCTTTCTTACTTTTGCACCTCAAGTATTTTATCATAGGTATTTTTAAATTCTTATTGTTAATATGAGAATGGCAGTGGTTTATTTATCCATGTGTCCTTAAGATGGTACCTGTGACCTAACTAGTTACATTTCAGTACTTTTAAAAAATTTGCCTTTTATCAGGAGGCTTTGAAGATTCTCTGTGGATATGTAAAGTAGTGTTGCCACACTCGCTGTGTATGCATGCTCAAGGCTGCAGAATTTCAGTAGCATGTGGTTTTGGTAGGCTAACTTGCTAAAATATGTTTTAGAATTGTGATTATTAAGGTGCTTGGGAAAAAAAAATACAACATTTTTCTTTCAATTTTGGGGCTATTTACATAGTGCTAAATACATGTTTTGGTAGGTTTGAATGAGGACTTTAATTAAACTTAAATTAAAAGTATACCTTTGTGGTTTTCAAATTTGTTTTGAAAACTACTAGTAGAAGAGTGTTACTAAGCAGTGTTGGTTTTGTATCACTTGGTGTGGAGAGAAGCAAATAAATGGAATACATACAAATCTTGTGGAGCCAATCATATCAGAGGAAAATTTATTTTACCTGTTATTAAATTTAAATATTATTTGTTATAAACCTGAAGTGTTTCTGTACATCTGATGTGTGTTTTGCCTCTCAAGTCATAAGGGTACCTTTTGAATTCTTTTGTTGCCCGGTTGTCCTTGGTCGTGCTCAGTTTTACACACAAATGCTGATGTGCTGGCACAGTGCTGTGTTTGTGTTGCAGGTGGGCTGGAGGATTCTGCTGTACTTTCAGTTCTAAGAGTGTGGCATCCAGTGATCCACCAGCAACAAGTCAGCTGCAAAAGGACCGTACACATCCAGGGTGGTGTCCCACTTCAGTTGAGGAATTCTCAGGGATAAATATATCCCAGTATACTTACATAATTTGTGAATGGTGCATTTTTGGGACAGTAGGTGGCTAATTTTTATAGGATTGCTTTTAACTACCTTTATTTTCTTAGTAACAGTTGAGAAAACAACTCAGTTTCAAGTACATTTCATCTTCACACTATCTTTCTAGTGTGCCTTGCACCTGGAGTAAAAGGTGATTCTTCCTGTTGTATAGAGTGAGGAAACTAAGGCATATAACACACCCCTTCCTTCAGACAGTCACACCTTAGCGCAGCTGAAAACAGAGGTCTCTCAGAAATAAATAGGGTCTTGGTGCCATACACTTCAGCTTTTGAATAAATCCAGTCTTACTGTGAACACACTCATTTGTGGGAGAATTTAAGCTTTATAGGCATCTATTCAGACAACTGAGAAGACAAATGACTGAGTGAAATGAGGGATTTGTCTGCTCTGTCAATACAGTCACCTTAAACTAAAGGCACCGTCATCTAAAATTCAAGTATTCCTTGCACTGTTTTATCATTACGTACTCAAAGTCATCTATATTAAGTCGCTGGATTTCACATAGAAATTAAACTCTGAGGAAAATTGAGTTGAACAAGTGCCCAGAAGCTTAGCTGGTGTTGCAGAACTTGCCTTCTGATTAATATGATGTAGAGAGCAAAAGTAGGTGCTGGGGGGTGGTGCAGGGGTGCCTGGACAAGGTTCCTTACCACCAAGTCCAGTTGTTTCATCTGGCAGATAAATTATCTTTATTTTTAAAATGAACAGATGTGATGCAGAAATCACAATTGCTGTGTCTTGTTTAAGGATTGCTTTTCCTATGGGAATTGTTCTTATTGCAAATATGAATTACCTTGTAGCAAACGTTGTATTCCCTATATAGGTAGCTTACTTCATCTGAAAGCACCTGCAACTAATTAGAAAACTCTGTAACCCAAGGATGTTATTGTGATGCTATTGTCAAAATGTTTCATTTATGTTTATTAAAACCAAAGTGAAATCTGTGTAGAAGTTCTCAGTGGGTACGATTTGAAAGGGTGTTGATATATTTTGTGTTAACATTCCGTGTGTAGTGGAAGTGTTAATTTCCTTATAAACCACCAAACAAAGTAATGAGGCTGCTAAATTTCTGAATAGGTAGTGGCCAATTTGTGGATATGTAACAGAGTTTGATGGTTCTGCAGTATGTGTAAGGAATTGCTTTCAGTACAGAGCTATCAGTGTTTGATTGACTTGCGTATTACTGCTTCCATTTGAGTCATGGTGGGTTTATTAACTGTGTCAGAAGGACTGAGCACGTGTAGAAGAATGTAATCTATTTCTTAGTTTCCTTTCTCTAATTGCAAGAACTATTAGTTGGTTAATCTTTTGCACCTGAATTTGCCCAATTGCTAAGTGGTGTTCTGCATTTAAGAATTCACTGCTGTGCCCTATCTTCCTCCCTTCTTTGTAGCCTTCTTAGACTTGAAAATATACTGAATTTAGGTTTGTGATCTGATAATTGTCTATAAAGACACTCATTTGAGTGGTAGGCCCTCTGACACTTCCTCTGTAGGGCTTTGTCAGTGATCTCAATCTGTTACCCACACCAGTCTCTTTCTGAGCATTGGAGGGTTGAAGAATGAATATTCTCTAGTCTTTTCTTCTGTTGTGGTGGGGTGGGGTTTTTTTTTGTTATTGTTTTGTTTTTTTCTTGTTGTTGTTTTTCTTGGTGTTTTGTTTGTGGTATTTTTTTAGGAATTGTATGTGTATGGGCTTTTTGTTTGTTACTTATTTTCTTTAGCATGTTTTCTAAAAAAGAAAAAAAATTAAAGTGGTAAAAACTCCTATGTATAAACCACCTGTCTTTTTTTTTCTTTGAGAGGGAGTGGTTTTAGTTGTATTACTAATAGAGTTTTGTAAGATTCTGCTCTAAACAGTTACACTTAGGTTATTTTTTTATGATGGTTTGGAATTCATTTTAGGTATCTATTAAAAAGTATTCTGTAGCAGGCATTTCTGTTGGATGTTTGTAATTTTTTACCTGTGTTAATTAAAAAGTTGTTTTGATTCTGCCAAGTTGCTGAATCGGTTTATTTGCCCTTTAAAGACCATGTGGCCAGGTCCACCGTGAAGTTCTGTTCTATCTACCTAGTTGGGTTCAGGGAATTAACTGCATCCCTGAGTATATCGGTTGTGGTAAGCCCTTTTGTATGTTGTGTGCCATTGGGATGGTAGTGTATCTGCACTGGCAAAAATAATAGCCTTTATAAGTAGCCTCTCTTGAGAGGTTCACATAAATGGTTGTTAAGATACAGGTAACTTGCTGGGTTTTTCACAAAGTAGATAGTTCCACATGTTTTGGTCATGTTTTAAAAGTGCAAAGTGATTGTGTTGTGCAGGAAGGAGAGGACTGTCTTGCTGCAGTACAATCCCCGGTACAGCTGACTTACAGAAGAGCCTGAAGTTTGAGCATGCTTGGTTTTTGTTTGCTTGTTTAAAGAAAGAAAACTTGTTCAGAAAATCCCAAAAGGAGAGATCCTGCTTTAAAGCATAATTGTAGTCATGTGTGCTGTTGTAGTGTGGAAATTGCTTAATTCACAGATTGATGGAAGAGGAATAGTGCCTTCTTTACACAGACAGTGGATTCAGCCATTGTGAGTCAATTACGTTTCTTCAGGAAAATGGTATTAGGATTGGTGCAGGAATTCTGGATAGGTCTCTGCTGACTGCGTGATCTAAACGTGGCTGGTTTCACTCTTGGTACCTCAGTTTATCTATGCTAAAATAAGGATAATATTTGCCTTATTTAGCTATATGAGGTTGATGTGCAGTTTTCATTACAGTGTCTTGAAGAATAAATAGGCAGCCTAAATACTTGTTCTGTGTGAAGATATCCAGTCTGCACTGTGTCTTTCTCTGTTTGGTTGGATGGGATCTGAGATTAGGTGTTCCCAACATTAATCATGTTATTTGGTTAGCTTGTCAGACTTACTTGTTTGTAAGCAAGATGCTGAAACATCAGCTCTGAAAATTTCTTTTGAAAGCACAAGGACAGGATTTGTAGTTCTTAAATTTTATTCTTTTTAAGTAAAAAATAAAGATAAGGAGGTTTGTTTTGACAGCATCAAAGGAAATATGCTGGTTTATTTGCAGCCTTTGATTTGGGTGGAATGTATGGAGTTCTGATTTTTTTTGTGTAGCAATTTATGTTGTGAATATTTTGGATTTTCTGTTTATATGAAGTGTTAGCATTGATGTCTTACTTTCAGGCATGACTTATGGAAAAAAAAATTAGGCTTTTGTGATTTTTTTCTTTTTTTAATTCAGCATTGCTTAGTTGGTTGAAATTCCCAAGTCAAGGAAAACGAGCGTGTTCTTTAAAGCTGTTGCTGTTTAAAGATATGTACAAGTGGTTATAGGTAGAGGCTATTTAATGAAATATTTCTGGAAGTCTTCAGCTGGGTATGTTTGAGGCAGCAAAATAATTTTACTTATATTTGGAGCTTCTTCCTTCCCGCGAGCAGAAAGGTAGATTTCTTCATGGTGCCCTGGTTACTCGGTGGTAACGGAGAGTGCCGGGGATATGTAGGTAGCTGTTAGCCGCTTGCTTTCCGTCTTCCGTCATTTGTTTGAGACTGGAGTTTCTTGTTGCCGGAGGGGTTTCCAGCCCGCGGAGCGGCTGCCTGGCGAGGAGCCTTTCCCGGGGCGGAGGGCGGGCTGGGCTCTGGGGGCGATTACAGACGTGGTTACTTGTCGCGTCTGTAAAAGTTTCACACGTGAACCCAACTAGTTAGCTTGCAGAGCGTCACATGATCACAATATTTTCCCCCATGCCGCTGCCAGGAGCTATCTATTGCCTTTCAACAACCTCGCGGGGCGGGCAGCGGGCCAGG
>NW_009953187.1:560469-562503 GCF_000747805.2 Chaetura pelagica | reverse complement strand
GACAAGGGGGGGAGAGAGGGGGGAGGAGCCCGGGGAGCGATTTGTTTAATTGGAGCGGTAGGTCTTGACCGTGTGTCACTTCACTGCCTTGTGAAGCAGGTGCTCACCTGTGCAACCCACCTGCCCACATCTTTCAAACCGTGTCATGTGGAGTATTTCCAGCTGTCTAAGTGATGCTGGGGTTTGTTTTTTTTTTGCATTTAAAATTGTATGTTTGCTAATAAAGAGGTATTGTATGTGTTTGTCTTGTAGGTTATATTTTGGTTTATGATAAGTTATTGTGTGTTTTTGTTTTTTTTTTTAAATCCTGAAGTTAACAGGCATTTCTTGTGATAGTCCCCCCAACCTGGCCCAAAAGCATTCTTACTGCAGACAGACTGTAGGAGCTACTGCTTCAGTGATATTTTTGGGGTTTTTAACTTTGTAAAATACTTTTTTATTGTTGTTGAACATGCGGTATGCAAATACAGGGGAAAATAGTTCTACAACGTATTTTGTTGTGGGTTTTTTTAAGTATTAAAAACACATTTTGCTTTTCTCATAAACCCCATAACCAGACCTTTTAATGTTTTGGTATAAATAGCAATTACAGTGAGATCCAACCACAATGAAAAAAAGCCATTTAAAATCAATCAGAAGAAAAGTTCCCAGCTTAATTGAGCTTTTCCTTTAAAGAGGAGGGGCTGATTGGGCATCATCTGAAGCAAACTGTCTTGCGTTCTAGAACAGTTTTCTTGAAGTGCTGAACGTGTTGGTGTAGTTGAATTTAAACATTTAAAAACAAGAAAAAGATTATTCCAAGAGTTCACTAGGGATCTTAGGGCTACCACATCCAGTGTGTGAAGGCTGGTGACACTTCTGTTGTTTTCTGAATGAAGTGAGACCCTCATAGTTTTAGGATTAGATACACAGATTGATTGTCTTGTATATTGGGGAAGCATTTAGGGATTTGGTTGTTCATGAGGAACTTGCCAGATACTGCATTTTGTGAACAAGCAGTGTAGGGGAGTTGCCTGCCCCAGGAAGACTTTGCATAGCCCCCCATTCCTCGCTTGAGATCTTCGCAGCTCATTTTAATAATAATGGCAACACTTTCTGTTATTAGGAGGAAGGCTGAGGAGAGTCTGAGTGAGCTGTTACTTTGCTAGAGTGTGGTTGGCAGAATGGTGTGTGTATTAATCTACTTCTGGAGGCAGTAACACTCTTGTATTTCGGCTCTGTAACAGGATATGGTGGCTCAAGGCTTTTCCTCTGCTTTTTCTCCTGCAGAGAGTGAGATTTATTTCTAGGTTGTTTGATACTGTATCACTTTCCTTCCCAAAGTTACACTACTTTGTTTTACCCAAAGGTAATTTCTTTTGCTCCTTTGTCTTGTGATACTTTTTTCCTTCTTACATGTTATTTCCAAATTCTTCTCTTTCTCACTTTCCAAATCATTGGAGTGATGTAAAGGCCATCCTTCTGCCATTTTACGGTTCCATGAGAGTAGTGTAACAATATACATAGGGAGAAAATAGCTTTTGAGTGACCCTGGTACCCGACCCTCCCGCTGACTTGAATTTGCTCCACTCTGTCCTCCAGTGAATTGGTGCACAAATGTTTGAACAACACGTGACAGCAAGGAAGGTGCCTTCGCTAACCAGCTTCCTGTGCAGGCACGGGTCACTAGAGGTCAAGCTGCATTAAAAAAAACCCAAAAGACCACAAAAAAACCTGAACAAGCGAGCACTGAAATCCTGGAGAGACTTGTCAGTGTAATAGGAGGAATCATACGAGCAGTTATCTGTGGGTGATGGTGCTGTGTTTTACTCAGGTACTTTTAATGCTGATCTAAGTAATAGCAGACTTAGAGAAAAGAAGAAAAAAGAGGGAAACAAAGGAGATAACACCAATCCGGAATGTACATGTTGATGTGCACAGTTTCTTTACTTTTTACTTGGCATGGCATCTATAATTAAAAATCTCTATATTAGCCCAAAAGATATTTGAATTAACATGGAAATTAAAGTGTGGTGTTGCTGTGTATGTGGCAAG
>NW_009953187.1:539315-560335 GCF_000747805.2 Chaetura pelagica | reverse complement strand
GAAGACAGGAACAAAGAAAACACTTTGTGTGTAATTGTCTATATCAAATAATGAATATGATGTGCTAGATGCTGTCTGTGCAATTTTGTAGTACCTGATATTTCATTTCATAGATTCCTTTTCTTTTCAATTCTTTTCAGAAGGTTGGGGGCGTAGAGAGAAGTTAGCTGCCAATGATGGCTGGTTTTTATTCTACCTGTCCAATTTTCTTTGGTGTCTTGTAGCTTGTTAAGGTGGTGAATGAAGCCTGTTTAAAAAGTTAGTGAAGATTGCATTGCTCTAGGAAAATACCTTAGGAATTCAAAGAAGAGCAAAGGCCAACTTCTTGCATGGTAGTCTCAAAATAATATTGCTTTGCTTCTCAGAAGACCTAGATGTTTATGTGCAAGAACTCTTGTTCCTTAAAAAAATTACTGAGGTTTATCTGTGATAGTTACTTGCCTTTTAGGTTTGAAAAAACTAAGTCTGACTTGCCCTGTTTGTTTTTTCTCTCTACTGCTTTTTAATATTCAGTTTACATTTTTTCTTTGCTTGGAGTTGATCTCTTCCTTAGAGGTGGAGGAAGAAAATAGATGGGTTTTGTTAAAGGTTGCAGCTGATCATAGCATCGTAAAAATGCTAAAATAATTATGATTTCTAAAGACATTTTAACTTTCTTCAAATCCTTGAACTCATATACAGCTGTCTGCCTTACTCGAGCAACTTGTCTCAGCCAGAATGTCAAGAATAGGCAGAAATACCCCAGAAGTGGGGTTATAGATCCTGTTGTAGATTGAAGGAGACAATGAACATGATTTTTTTTTAGTTATTTTTAATTGTTTTTTTCTCAAATGTTTAATTATACTGAGCATTCAGTAGCATATTTTGTCCGTCATTTTTATATTAATAATAATAAGCAGGGAATATATATATATTAAATGGAGTTCATTCTTTAGATATTCATCAGAAGATCTGAGGATCAAGGGCTGAAACAAATAGCAAATTAGCAGGAGAAGGATTGTAATACATAAATGTATAGGAAAATGTGTGTTCAACTAAATTGATGTGTGCCTTTTGTATTGATACCAAAGCACAATTTCTTTGGGGAAAACTGAAGAAACCTTGAAAACCTAATTTGTTTACCTATGTGTGTTACCATAGCCTTTTGTTATACTCTTTGGGCAATCTTTTATAGAGTTTTGTGTTGCTAAAAGATCTTGCTCCAAAGGGTGAGCCTGAAACTGATCTAAGACTTCAGTTCTGTTGAAAAGACCAATCCCAACCTTTTTTATCAGCTCCCTGCTGCTTCCCTGTGTCATAAGGTGAGTTGCATCAGCTCGCTGATTTGTCTGAAAGCTAATCCTGCCAAACAAAACCTGTGGATGGTTAGCTCTCAGCCAGATCTTTGAGCCGATTTGACTTGCAGCACAGTCCTTGCAGCACAGGGATAAGGTGAAGAGAGTGTTGCCAAGTTCAGCTGAGGGTGGGGGTCAGGGCAGGACAGCCCCTTTTGGTGGTGGTACAGACTTGTATCAGCTTAAACTCATCAAGAGGCTGTATCTGGAGTGTAAAACAACTATTCTGTAAATAACGGTGGACGTTGAATTTCTCAGTGTTTCTCTGGAGTGTGGAATCATTGTTATCCCCATGTTAAAAAGGAAAAAAGGTCAGGCAGAGAGTAAAAGCTATTCCCCCCCCTTCCGCCCAGTGTTATAATTGTACAGAACACAGTGATTGCAGTGGCCAAATAAGCCTTCAGTATCTTTGAAATACTAGATTTCAAGGGTGGGAATCATCTAAACATAGATACTGTAGGCATTTATAACTGATATTTTTGTGTGGGCTTTTCTTCTCTTTGGTGTAAAGAAATAGTCATTTATTGACATGAATCATCTCATCTTAAAGTAGATACATAATGCAGGTCTAATGAATCATGCTCCTAAAGTTACATGTTTTTGCCTTTGCTCTAGAGAAAGTCTTAAGGCAATAAGCTCAGGTGTTAAAGGGAAGGTTAATTCCTTCTGCTATTTATAGTGTTTTCAAATCATACAAGGAAATTATTCCAGATTTCTGTTGGAGTTCTGGACTAACCTTCTTCTCGATATCTTGCTAATCCATTAGAACTAATGGTTTTAATACCCATTTCCTCTTAAGCTTGATACATTTCTTTTTGTAGTCCTTTTTAATAATACCTATTCAGAGTTTTTCCTGCTGGTGCTTTTCTTTTGATATGTTAAATTTTTGCATGGGAGAACTGTCAGTGTTTCTTTTCAAGTGTATTTCCAGGCACTAGACATACTGGCAAATTGGAAAGTATCAGGATGAATTTCCAGATCAGTTGACCTTAACGCTTAAGTATGCAATTTCCATACAGAGATTCAAGCTTTTGATTTGGAAATAGAGTGGCAGTTTTGTTGCCTACGTGCTGCTTCATAGTCCGTTGAAGACTTTTGCTCATTGCTGGCACTTCAGCTGTGGCTGTGTGGCAGCCTCTGGGAAGGAGTTGCTGTGGTGGTCGTCTCTGCTCCCTGTTGGTGATCCCTGCTGCTCAGCAGCCCTCCCACTGGTCACTCCACTGGGTCTGCCTGTGGGGTGCCACACAGAGCAGCAAACCTGATGAGCACTTTGGCAGGGTTGAGGACCTGTTCTGGGCATGGGAAGGAAGGGGCAGTCCAGTTGAGGGATCTCTGCCCCCAAGGGTACTGGTGTCTGTGGAAGCAAAGAAGATGTGTTTGGAGTGCTGGGGATATATTCTAGAACCACAGTGATGAAACCTGGTGTAATGCTGAGAGATGAAATTGTTCAGAAGTATGAAAGAAAACATGGGGATGTCTGTCTTGCAAAAAGCTTTTTTTTTTTTTTTTGGCCATGCAATTTTTTACAGAATGGTTAAAGAACAAAAGCCACATTTTGCAAAACGGATTTACCTGCGTGTCCTGCAAAATGGTTACCTTAATTCTTAATTATCTCTAAGGTCACTTGACGTTTCTTTGTAGAGCTTAAAACGCCCAAACTGAAGTATTATTGCTATTAATAATTTTGCTGACATCTCTGTGGCAGATTGTCATTGCCTCCAGTGATTGCACTGGAGCCTCTGGTGGACTGACACATTTTGGAGTCAGGCATGACCAGCAATTCTGTTTGCTCCCTTTTTAAGGAATATATGTCATAAACAGTCACAATTTATTTGGCTTATGCTTGGATTTCTAAGGTCAGTATCCTCTGAAAAGTTGCTTGTTTTCAGAAGACACTGAAGATTCTTATGTAGCTTTATAGTTTATCTTTTATGGTTGTCTTTTATAGCTTGAAGTTCAACTAGAGTGGCATGGGTTTTAGATGGATGGAGGAGGAAGCATGGCTTCCTCAAGGTTGACTGAAATGTTGTAACTTCTGTAGCAAATGAGGTGAGAATGAAATTGTCAGAAAGATAGAGACTAAATTATTGAAGCACTTGACTGTTTTAACTAGCTGGGGATGTACTATAAAAGGTGTGAGTCTAACAGTCAGATGTGTAAACAGCACCTTATTCCTTCCTTGTACCTGATTTCTCACCACTTACTTCATATGATGAGAGCCTAAATGAGTGTGGGAGACACGGCAGCCATTCTCAAAGTGTTATTTTGTGATGCTTTCACCAGAAGAATAATCTGTTACTGCATAGGGTAGTGGAGAGAAAAGCATTTGTAAGGAAGATTTATTGTAGTAATTAATCACCTCAAAATGAAGAAGATTCATCAAACAAAAATAAAAGCTAAGTATTTTATGTGCCTCCATTGCAATTTGATAACCGTTTGTTTTGCCAGAAAATGTATGTGGACTGGGCACCTAGTGCTTGTCTACACAAGGAAATTTAGTGGTACAGCTATGTGCTATAATTACATGCTATAATTATACCAATATAACCCCCTATGGATACACTCTTACACCAGAATAAGAGTTTTCATGGTTTATCTTACTCTGCTTCCAAAGCACATTACCTTAAGTGGGAAAGGGCATTCATACTGGAATAAGTTTCTACACTGAGCTAGTTATATTGGTATCATTATATGCTCCTTTTTTCCTTCATTATAGACAAGTCCCTAGTGCCTTTTCAGCTTTCAACTTTAGTTGAGAAATTCTTGGTTGTGGTGTCTAAGCATTTTCATAGTATTTTTTTTTATAATGGGACTTAGGTATTTAAAACAATTACTTAGGCCAATTAAAATCTTCCTGGGTTGTGGATAACAATAGGATCTAAAAAGGGATCAAAAGTCATGTTCCTAGCTGCTTGGATACATCTTCATTTTCCCCCCTTCCCCACTTCTTTGGTTTTACAGGTGCACAGTATACAACACAACAGGTGGTATAGTCTTGTGACTGCCTAATTAATTCTGTGTTGGACACTTTTTGTCTCCTGTTTCTCATTTTTCCAAGAGTTTTGTTGTGCTGTGGCTCTAATTGCATGCATCTCTGTGGATCACAGAAAGAAGCTTCCTTGATGAAGTTGAAAAAATGCTTCCAATAATGTTAATTGTTTAGGGAATTGCTGAAATTTATTGATCTTCGCACAGGACAGGACCATAATTGACTAGCTAGGCTCACGTTGTACAAGGAACAACTCAAATTGGATGCAGAGAGAAGGGAGTGTGCAGGTGCTCTTCTGTTATGTGATGTGGTCAGAGGAAGGGGGATGTTATGTAAATGATATGTTTGGATAGGGGTGATCTCTCTTACCTGATTCAGTCAGAAGTGGGTACTTAGAGAAAGGTATTTTCGTGGGTGCTGCTTTGATGTTGGCCATCTTCTCTGGTTCTCTTCTGCCTATATTTTCTTTGCTGCTTAGAATACAGCATGTCTTGTCCTTACCATCACACTGCTCCAAAAATAAGAATATGCAAACATTTCTTTATAGTACCTTAGCAATTTGTGCAAATATCAACATACATTGCTTAGAAACAGTTTTTCTTCTGTATCTTTTTTTACTTCTTACAAAATTACTAGTTTGAAAACAGCTTTTTTGTCCTAATTATTTATCAATATTTCTAGTATGTTTGTAGTGTTATAATGTCCATATTGTCCCATTGGTGCCAGAAACTGAGGATTATGACTTCAAATGAAAAGTAAATTGCAGCAACAAGACAAGTCTTAAAATAGAGATGATGTAATAACTTCCAAGTCATTGAAGAGCAAGGCTGGAAGGGACATCAAGAGGTCATTTAACCCATCCCTCTGCTCTGAGGTAGGATAAGATAGACCTAAACCATTCATGATAGGTGTTGCTCTGTCCTGTAGTAGGAACTGACTGAGCAAAAAGGAATTATGTATATATACACTTTCTCACCCACCTAAGCTTAATGCAAGATGAACTTGTCATAGGATTGGTGTGACTTATGTGAATTCACACAGGATTATTTTAATTATCTGAGTTCTGGTTTCTCATTTTTGGAAACATAATGCTTTCTGTCCACATAATCTAATGATGTTTTTGTAGCTTCGAGTATAATGCTTATTTCTAATTTTAACTAGTAGATGTATTTCCTCCTGAAATGATTATTTTTGTGTTAGCTTTGTGACCAGTGCCTCATCTTCTTGGGCATTGAGTAATTTAATTTAAAAAATGTGTAGCATTTAATTTTCATCTTTGACAGTATTTCTGTTATATAATCAGTTTCAGTTTTACTTTAAAAAATTTCTTTCTTTTCCTGTGTTAAAGGACTGAGAAGAAAAAAAAAAAAGCAGCCCAGGGTTTAGAGTGTAAGGGGAGAAGGGGAAGAATGTATTCAAGAAATCATAGTACTTGGCTGAAGAGCCGAGGTTTATCTGGAATGCCAGGCTAGTTGTGAATACTGTGGATTTAAGAAAATATCTTTTTTCTTTGAAGAATAAATACAATGTACATTTCAGTATTTTACACATGGTATCTGCAGCTCTTTAATCCTAAATTGAAGTTTGCAAATTAGTGTTGGATGAGTAACATTTTTGTAAATTGAACAATACCTAAAAATGGAACTGCAGATACCCTGTTTCTAAAATGAGTCTTTGGGCTTGTTTTCCTCTATTTTACCTTTTAGTTAGATCAGCTGAGAAATATCTGTCTTTGCTGCTAAATGACCTCTTCTGACTAGGCCAAGTGATTTTGACAGAATGAACTGTCTTCAGCCCTCATCAACTTCAGGAAGAGGCTGCTGCAAGTTGCAGCCTTGAAGGAGGGAGAAAAATTAGATGTAAATATACTCAGATTGCTGTTGCCCTAAGAAATAGCTTACTCCTGGAATTTACATGAGAGATTCACCCTAACTGTCCTGCTTCAGTGTTTATGAACGTGATCATTTCCTTCTCTTTCTTCCTGTTTAACCTGATGATTGATTTTAATTCTGTTTTGGTAATTTTAGGGAGCTGGTAATACTATATTTTGGGTTTGGCCAAAGGGGGCTCATTAATCCCAAATATCCTCTCTAACAAATAAAGAGTTTATGAAAATCAATATGGATGTTTCTCTGAAGTGCTTCTAGTAAAGCTATGTTGGTGTTTCTACACGATGGCTGACGTGCTCTCTTAAGGACTGGGAACTAAGAGGTAGGCATAAAAGTGGAAAGAAGCCATGAGTTTTCAGGCAGACAGAATTTGAAAAGAATGGTTTCTGCTATGGGAGATGGGAGGAAATTCTATGAATGTGGCATAGTCAGGTTTCCTGTTAAATGAGGTTTTTTGGATAAGAAATGCTGAAGAAGTGGATCAGCTTTCCTGCTTTCATATTTCTCAGACCAGATATGTCTTATATGTTGATTTTTAATTTAATTTTAAACTGTGTGATAGTAAAATAAAATAATAATTATTATATATTGAAAACATATGCCTCTTTTGTATAGAAACTGAAAGTTCTGGATAGTAGCTGTACTAAAACTGCACGTAATTCTGAACATCCAGGATAATTTATTGCAGAGATATTCATAGTCATGATTAATCCTGCATCTCTATTTCTGCACTTATCCATGTGCATGTGTTATATACGTGTGTTTCTTTGTGCTGAGATGTTTTAGGATGTCTCATAGTCTGCCAGCATTTGTGGAAGAATGTGTCCCCTTTGGAGTGATTGCAAAATGAGCAGGGAAAACTTAGCAACTTTTGCTTGTTTTGAGTCAGAACTGGGTGAAGGCAGTAGGGTTAAACCAGAATTTGACCTGGTTTAAACCCAGGTCAGAATTTTTTTTCAAGTAAGCCATAAGGAACTTTGTATTAGGATCCAGGTATGTCTTCAGAGGTCTGTTCTGTAGAGTTCTTTGGGATTAATTCCCAAATGTCTGCAAATTTTTGTTTAAAACCTGTGAACATTAGAGCTGACAATACTGTTAAATCACCACAGCTTTTAGAGTTTTTTTGCTACCATTATTTATTTTCCTTCCAAAATATGTTTGTACTATTGCATGTATATTCATCTAAAGAGCTGTATTTTTTTATTCTTGTAGGAATTAAACTTTAAAGCTGATCAGATCTCCTAATAGTTTTAGATTTTGATTTGCTGTGTGTGTGTCTTACAGTGGGTGCTACATGCTAACTACATTAATAGTTCTCTCTGGAATTACCCTGTTGCAGGGCATTCTCACCACCACAACCTATAAAGGGAAATTTCCAATTCCTGTAATATTTGTCCTTTTAATTCTAGAATCCAGATGAAGCATAATCCCAGGAGTGTTGTTTTGCTGTTGCAATGTAATCTTTTTCAGATGATACATGATTTATTGGAAACAAATTAGCAGCTATGCATGCCTAAAGAAAGCAATTTAATAAACAAGATTTTTGTAAGACCTAATCAGAATTGTAAAATGATACTTGGGAATCAGTTACATTATACAAAATAGCTGGTGTGAATGTAGGCATGTGTGTGAATTCATGGTTTCCAGTCACATTGTTCTATCAAGTATTACAGAGGCTTTGACCTTCAGTCTACTGTTTCTTCTAATTTATTACCAAGCTATTAAATGTTTTCAGTCAATAATGAACATTTCCACTCATTACTGTAGTTTGTTCTGGGGGCTGATTTTAATTTTTAACTGCTCAAAAAAGCTATTTTCTAATGCTTTCAGTTACCTGCTGCTGTTGAATTTTTGTTTGTTTTGCTGCTTCCCAGAAAGCTAGTTCCATCTTTCTGGCAGTGACTGTGTTGATAAGGAAGATCATTATGAATGCAAAATAATCACAGACAAGTACTCACCAAAATTCTGTTGCTCCAGCTCTTCAATGCAGGTGTCCAGCCCCAGACTGATTACCTCTATCTAGCTGACCCTTGGACTGAGCTGATGTTGCTGCTCTGTCTCTGACTGGGATGGTGGATTTTTTATGATATTCAACCAACACAATACAGAGTCTGTTATGGAACAATGGTAAAAATATATTAAGCAAATAGTTTCCAGGTAACTATTAATGTTTTGAACTGTTTACAACCAAGGTTTTCCTGCCTCTACAGGATCAGTTTTAACATAGAAAATATGTTAGAAGAGAAGCAATTCCTTAGCAGTTGAAGAAGTGACAAAGATTCTGTTATAGAGCCTGAGTTTGCCTTCCAATTATCCTGACCCATAATATATCCTTTAGGAGTTTTGCATACATTTGCTCTATCTAGAGGCTTTCCCATGTTTTCTTACCTAATTTAGTATAGACCATTTCTTACGTAGTGTAGAAAAAAAATGTTAGTGTTGAGGAAAAGCTACCTGCTATGAGGCTACAAACAAAGAAATACAGGTCAATGTCTTACGCTTCTTTTTAATGTCCCAGTCTGCTATTATTTGGTGTGAGTGGGATGGCTGGGTTTTTTTTCTCCTTTTTCAGAGCTTTTTTCTTCCTGGTGTGGCAGAGGAATGTAACTCCTAAAACTCTTTGGCAACCGTTTCTCAGTGTGGCCAAAACTTTCGGAATTTTTCTTAGTTGCAGTCTTGCATTATGGCTATGAAAAATGAGAAGAACTTACTGGTTTTTTTTTGCTTGGTGGAGTTTTAAATTCTGTTGTCCTTTTATGCCTTTTTATCCCAGTATTCTATCTATTTTTGTTGGGGGTTTTTGTGTGTGGTGATTGGTTGTTTTTTTTTTTTCCTTTCCTAATTTTATTAATCAGGAACTCAGAGACCTGCAAAGAGAGGATATTGCATTAGAGTCTCAACACCAAAGCAACTTGTGCTGTGTGCCTGGAAGAGAGTGGCAGGGCACTTTGCAGAAAGCAGTGGAAGATAATCTTTGACAGCAGTCAGGCATGAGAGTAAGAGCTGGGGGGTGGGAAAGATAGAGGGGCTGTGTTTTCTGGAGTATCTGATAGATTCTAGTCTAGTCTGAACTCTGATTTATTTTGGAATTGCAATCTGGTGAGGTCCACTACAAATGCCAGCAGTAGGTATAATTCCATTTTTGAGGAGTTGTCATTTGCTTTTTTGTAATAGTATAATTTCACAGCATGGCCTAGAAATTTTAAGTATGTTTCATTCAGGAGTACTTGATGAAATCTTGTGTGTAAGGTTGAATTTGAGAAGTTGAGAGAGCTTATTTTTGGATGTAGAAATAGGTCAGTTTTTCAAAAGCATTGATGCTGTTCCAAGTGATCTAGCAGAAACTTAAGGTTGGTTGTTTTTTCTTCTTGTGAAGAGAGGATTCCAGGCACCTTTTTCCTTTTAAAGTTAGGTTTCTGAAAGTTGAGAGTACCTTGTTACAGCCTATGGTGCAATTTATTTTTTTTCCTCAGCTTACCCATTTCTGACTCCTAGTCTTATTTCTTATTGATAACAACTGACATCAGTCTCCCCAAAGCCTTCACATCTTGTTCCTTGTCAAGAGTGCATATAATACTTGGTATTATGAGAGTGAAATCCCAGTCACAGAAAGGTGAAGTGTTGTGCTTGTGTTTGTATAGCAGGTCAGCTGTTGAGCCAGGAATAGAAGCTCTGTCTCATGACTCTGTGCCCCAACCGCTGGCCTGCGCTGCTGCTCCCAAGCACTGCTCTCTTCTAAGAATGTGGTATAGAAGTGGCAATGGGATATAGAAGTGGCTACAGCAAGTGTAGGAGCTTTGCTTCTGACTCTGGCAGGGCTTTGAGACTTATACATAGCTTAGAATAGTGGGGGAGAGTAAAAAACTTTTTATAAAGGAGCTTGTAGATAAGTTCTGTAAAGTTATGGTTTGGTTTGCTCTGTTTAAAACAAAAAGAATTAGTTAAAAATAACTTTTCAGAAGGTTGTGGATGTGGAAAAGAACTTCTATGTGTTTGAAAGTCAAATTGCTCTACAAATAACATTAAGAGTGGCTTGTGATTAAATCTTTTGTATATTCAACAACAAACTCATTTTATGCAACCGCAACTATGATAAAATTGAATTAAATGGACCTGCCTCTAAGAAAAGAGACTGAATAGCTGAGTAGTGCATTATTCAATGAATGGAAAGTGGGGAGGCTGGCTGAAACGGCTGTGAAATGGTTTTAACATTCTATTGGGCTAAAGAGCAATTCTGTGAAATCACTGTATTTGTTTCCCCCCTACCTCCCCGCCCTCAATTTTTAAATAGCAGTGCTCTTCATTCTGTCAGAATGCAGTGTTGTGACACCCCTACTCAAAAGTTATGACAGCAGTGTAATGACAGCTACTGCCTCTTGAGAATCAATCAGGCAATTAATTTTGTAAATGAAATGCTGATTATACAAAGCTTCACATGAGAGGCCCAGTGATTAAAATCAATTTAACAAATTGTTTCAGGTGGGACTTGATTAATAATTTGCCATAAATGCTGAGGATATATGACCAACATACCTTTCTGTGTGCGTGTGTTAATACAGAACTATATACAATGCTTGGAGTAGGAAAAAATCTGCAGCTAACTGTATGTACATCTGGCTTGTGACCTAGTTGTGATTGGTTGTTTTTTGTGGGTACAGTTCTCCCCAGTGTCCATAATGTCACTGTTCAGGTAGTGCTTTCTCCAGCAATTGAATACATCGAACCTTTAATTTTATTTTTTGCTAATAAAACCAAGCAACTTAAAGTGTATTCAGATATTTTAAAATATTTATTAGGTTTAGGAAGATTTTTTCTTTAAAATGTGAAGTGGATGTGGGATTTCTTTTGTTTATCCCCTCCCCTTTCTGTCACTGGTTTTCAGGACTTTCTGTATTTTCCCCTCCTACTCCAGTAATTCTCTGCAGGGAACCTTCCTGCAAAGCTCCCTTCATTCGTTTCACGGCTGCTACTTGCCTGACTGACGCTATTTTTAGTACATCCTTTTCTGTCCATCTAACCCTGTGTTTGTGTAAGAGCTGTACAAAGTAGGTAAGGGAATTATTTTTCAAGTTCCTGATGGCAGCCATGCATAGTGAGTGAAGATGTTTACTTGTCTAGGAAGCTGAGAACCTCATTGCCAGGCAAAATAGAAGTAACTGGTATTCTGGGTGGGGCTTTTCTTTTTTTAACTTACAGTTTTCTGGGTTTATGAATGGATTTTCTCTTCCCTGTTGAGCCATAGATCCTGGCTACAGAGGAGGCCTTAAGGCTGTGAGACACTTGTTGGTGAATTTAGTCTGAGAACTTTAAGATACTGTTTTCCATTGCTCTTGTGCTATGGGGTTACTATTTAGGTAGAAAAAATGGCAGATCGAGAACTGTGCTCATGCCTCGAGTTCTCCAGTGCCAAAGCTGTTTTATTGGTGCAGAACCACCATACATGGACAGTTTTAAGTTCAGATGTTAAACTGTGGATGGAAGTAGCTAAAGCATGGTTGTGATCTCGTAGCAAGTAGAAAAAACAGCTGCAGTCAATGACATGACTTCTAAGTTCTGTTGCACTGTAAATTACTTCTTGCTTGCTGGGGAGCACTTTCCCTAGGGGACTAAAGCTTCTGCAGGCCTAAAGAAAGGTGATCTCCTCTCTCTGGAGCATCTAAGTTGGAGAAAACTGATAAAGGTAATTCCTAAGTGCTCCTGGAAGAACTTTGGAACTAGGAAAGTGTGTTACAAAAGGCAGCTGAATGTTCAAGTGGGATGGAGACAGATGACACACCTTCAGCTGACTTGTGAGCAGAGTATTACCTGTATGTCAGTAGTTGGAAGTGACAGGGGCAACCTGAACAGCAGCAGTTCTGAACTGTATAGCCACGTGAACTTGTCAGAAACATTGGATTGTTTTGGCTATTAGGTGTGATAAATGTGTATATAATGGTTTTTGATGTTGTCTTAACCTTTGCAGGCACTTGTAGTGGCAACTGAAGAGGTTAGTTGTGTGTACTTCATTAAAAAGAGGTTTTTATTTTCTTTGCTATGTTCACTATGATTTGCTCTTTCAGTAGTCCTTTAGATTTATCTCTCTACAGAACAGTTACTAGAGAATAGTTGAGTCACTGACTTCCAGTTGGGTGTGAAAGAAGACCCAGAAGAAAACTGGAAAATGGGGAAGCATACATCCTCTCTCTGACTCCACAGAAACACTTGCTTGTATAATGATCTGTAAATGTTCTAGTGGTGCAGTAGTTGATTTTTGGTGGGGCATAGCTTTGATTTTTTTTTTTTCTTTCTCCTTTTGAATTACTTATTTTCCCTCTCAAAACTGAAAGTATCTTTCTGATGTCTCCTGCAGCTGAAATCAGACAGTATGCAGAGCCATTAAGACAAGGAAAATTGCTATTTTAGTTTAATTGCTGCTAGTATATGTCTTCATCATAGGCTTATGTTAACTTGGCTCTTTGTTTTTGCTTATTTCTTGTTGTGTTTGTGCAACTGACTTTTTTAATTGAAATTGTAGTAAAGTACAGAGTTGATTTCCTATTTCAAAAAACAGGAAGCATGTTTTCCAGTCGTCTCTCAGATTTTAATATTAATGTAAGTCAAAGCTTAATGCTGTGCATTAGTACTTTTAAAATAGTTGTTGCATCTTGCTTCAATGGATTTTTAAAACACATATAAAGAGTTGTGTTTTGATACTCATGCTTTTGTCTTGTAAAAATGTTGGCTGAGGAGTCCTTGTACGTGTTCATACAAATGATGGCATTATCTAGGAATGGATTATCTTTTCTCCAGTTGCATCCTCATGCCAGCTGTGTCATTGTATTGTAGTGAATGCTTGTGATTATCTCTAGCGATAAATTTGTAACTTGGTGCCTGACCTAGAGCTGAGAGTTCCATGCCCATCTTTCTTGGAATGTCGGTAGCTGATTGTCAGCTGTCTTTATTATGAGGTTTCAAGGCTTTGGTATTAATTAAGAGGCTTTTTTTTTTTTTCCCTAATATGGAGACAGAAGCTTTGGCTGCAGATGAATGGGTAAACAAAGAGTTATTGTATTCAGTAGCTCTAGGAGTTGGAGGGCAAGCCTACTTAAGAGTGTTGAATTCATGTTGTTTTGTTATAGGCATCAATGATGTAGCATGAGTTGTGGGGATGCACTGTGGCTTATAGTCCCTTTAAATTGCAGCATTTGCTGTTGTCAGCCAAACCAAGGCTTCTCTCAGTTTTTTTTTGTTTAAAGAAACAAAAAAGCACACTTTCATTTGGAGTAGTTATATCTGATGTGATTACTCTTGTAGTGAATTGCTCTGTCTGCCTTATATAAGCCTCAAGGCTTCAATGATGATGTTCTCTGTGGCATTTTTAAACAGCCAAGTTACATTTTTGAGAGGGTGACCATTTGTTCATAAGTCTTTCAAATGAAGATTTTGGCATTAAAACTGAATCATACATTGATAACTTAATAGATTACATATAATGCATACATAACATCAATAATGTCTTAAAAGGAAAAATTGATATGACTTGCTGTGTGGACCCTTCCTCAGATCTAAGCAGAAATGAGATGCCTAGGAAAACACTGGTTAAATGATGAGAGGAAGTGGTAGTGTTGTGGTGGGGTTTTTTCTCTCACTGGAGAAGAGGTAAAATTGAATCTGCAGGTACTTTGGAGTGAGGTGGTGTAGTTAATTGTTTTGGCTAGGAGGAGAGCTGAAGTGGTATTGATAGTTTACCAGTAGATGTGGAATATTTTTTCACTTCTGCATATAGCAGGGATGCTGAATTTATGCATTCTTTTACACAAAACATTGTCAAAAGGAGCAGATAACAGAAAAAGGTTGTCGGTTACTATTTGTAGGCAGTGTAGGCTTTTCTACACTCTACCTTAATGGTTGGACTGTCAATCCAGAGACTGGGAATGAAACGTTGGGCCTATTGAAATAGTTAGCAAATCTTCCGTTGGGTGTTCTTATGTACTCACAAGGCACATAATAGACAAGGACTCTTATGAAAAGCTCTGTTCTTACAAAGCCTAATAGTATATGTTCAAATTAATCTGATACTGACACAAGATAGGCACTATAATAAAGGGTTTAGAAATTACAATATGACTGTGGACTGAAGCAAAGAACAAGACTGAGAAACTGCAGATCTATGCAGAGTTAAAATAAAATGCAGAAAGTTGAAGAGGAGGTGCAGAATTAGAAGAAGCAAAAGTCAGAATTCATTCAGGCTTGCCTGGCAGAATGCAGCAGTAAACATAGCATGAGCAAACAGTAGCTAAATTGGTAAAAAAGTTGTGTATATTTGGAGGAAAACAGCATTAGAGAAAAGTTGGATATTGATGACTGCAATGACACCAAAATGAAATTTGAAAAGTAATTAAATCTTTGCAGTACAGCATGTAAGAAGATCAATTAAAGGCATGAAAGATGTGAAAATATACATGCCATCCATTCAGGGTTTCAGAAGAATGTCATGCAGTTGCAGCAATGCTGAAATTTTCGGTAAATGTTAAAAGAGGGCTGGTGTGGAGGGTTGGTTTTTGATCCCTAAAACATGAAGAGGTTGATATCTGTAATAATCATCCTGTCACCCAAAACTTGTCTTTGAAGGAACTGATGTTGAGGAAAATACTTGTTCTTAATAAATGTTGAAGCAGCCTTGAGTTAAAGTGATAATATGTATTTCTACACTAACAACTCCTTCTAAATAACCTTTCAAAATGTTGTGGATGAAAGAAACTCTTGCTACAGAAATGAAACTCTTGAAAAGAATGCTAAAGCTGAAACCTGTGCAGGCATTGAAGTTGGAAAAAGTTATAATAAATTTTTTACCTCCACTGTACAGGACATAGTACTGAGTAAGCAGCTGGTTTTTCTTTCTGTTACATGTATGGCTCCAGGTCTTTCTCACCATACGCTGTTCTGAAGACAAAATTTGTTATTTTGTTAGGGAGCTTTCTATGGTATTGATCAGGGTCATATTAAATTCTGAAACCACCTCTCTGGTGAACAAGATGAGGATATTTTTCATTTTTACATTTGGAAAACTGAGGCATTGCTGTAGGAAGTTTGAGTGGCTTCTTTGTGATGGCTGTAGGTTAAATTATCTGGAACATACAGCTTCTGAAGACACCTCCAAAGCATATCTCATCAAATTCAAAAGTCGTTACGGTTGTAGATATGCAGCATTTTCTGCAGTTTAAATCCCATGGTTTCAAATCAGGAAATGAGGGATGCATTAAATTGGAGAATTTTGAGAATTTTTCACTGTAGTGAAAAACTGTGGCAGAATCCCACTCCCAGTGAGCAGCGTGCAGCTGCCTCAATGGTTAAGACCATCTTCTGCTTTGTTCACTACCCATATGGTAAGTGAAGCACTCGGTGCAGTAGCCCACAACAGCCCCTTCACTGTGCTGATATTGACTGATTGAGCAGGCCCCTCTGCTGCCTGCAAGGGCAAAAGGGGACTATGTATTTAAAGATAGGTACAGTTCTGTCTGTGAAGGAGACATGATTGTTGCAAGGGCAAACTCTAATTCCAACAGCTCTTAATTTCTGCCGTGGTAATGTTTCTTAAACCTGGGGAGAGCTAGCTGTTTGGTTTGCTTTGCCTTGCAGAAATATGTTGACAACCGCTGTCACTGGTAGGTGTCTTCACCTATAGCTGCACTGCACAGATGATTGGGATGTAATCTGAAGGGAGTCAGGAACAGCAGTGGTGTTTCCACTCTCTAAAGAGACCAGCCAATGCATGGCTTCCTCACTGGCTGTCTTCTCCAGTCCTAAAGGTGATTAGAATATTCTTCTGTACTGTTCATTCTTTCCCTGAGACCTTGGAGGGAGAGAGGGCACTGACAGCCAGGGTGGGTTTCTCTGAGTTGTCCCAGTAATTTGCCTGAGAATATTTGCTGCTCTGTCAGTCTAGCTCTCATATTCAGTATTTACAGTCCTTGATCTTGATGCCTCACTTGCAGTGCCCACAGTAAGTGCTGAGAACACCCAGGTCCCTTGTTACTCCATGGTCACATTCCCCTGGGTTTCAGCATTGTGTGGGTCACCCGGAGTTACTGGACTGCTGTAACTCAGACTGGAGTTACAGCAGTATCTCAGGCTCTTTGTTGCTCTGCCTTTCTGAATTGGAGGGATGGCTCCTGAGGAAAAGAGAAGCAGCTCTGCTGGAGAGGACAAGGAGAAAGAAAGGGAAAGCAGGCTGTTGGGAGGGGAAGGAAGGATGAAGTGGCAGAGAGGCTTGCTCTCCTAACATGCACACAAAAAACCTCCACCCCTTGGAGGTCAATAGTCCAGAGGACAGACGCTGCAGCCTTTATCCATGTCACCTCCTGACCTTGTTTCCTCTTCTTCCCTTCAACTCTTCCTGCCCGACTTCTGCCTCTGCTGCTTTTTTTATCCCATCGTTCCTCTTTCTTTGTCCAGCACATTTGAGGCCGCCTCTGTATACCTTGTAACTCCTCTGAAGTCTTGCTGTGCTACTCACATGCTCCGATTTCCCTCTCCTGTGCTACTCAAGATCTGATGACATTCAGGTGCTCTCTCAACAGGGGCACATGCCTCGCCTTTCCCGAACCTCCAGTGTCACCCTGGCAAATTAAAATTCTCTGCCCCAAAGCATGGTATTCAAGAGGTATTTTAAAGTGTTTTATGTAAGAGCATAAATGGTGTATTTTTCTGTGACCTCATTCTAAGACGTAGCTGAACTGTTTCTGCTGAATTTTCCAGAGAATTTCAGCCTCAGGCGTACATTTGGCCTGGAAAATTTCAGCCTAAATGCTTGAAGTTTGGCAAAGTTTATATGCACCTGAAAATAGTCCTAATAATGGATAGCATCAGACTGTTTTAGCTGTTTAGCTATTCACATTGTCTATTTTTAAGTATTGGATGCAGAACAGAAAAGAGTACATGCAAAATTAATTAAAATTAAATTAGAGTTTAATGTTGTTGCTGGAGTTGAGACCTGAAAATAATACCCTGAAAGAGAAGATGGTGGCAATGAACAGTGCTGTTTGGCTTCATGAGACTTGCATGAAGGAAATTCAAGACTTGTTTTGAACAAGGATTTATATTTGAGAAAATGAGTATGACACATAATGCACAGATTATGTTTATTTCTGGGTTTTAATGCTTAAATTATCTTGGTCTATAGGAGTAAATTTATTTCCTGGGATCCTGTGAGGACAAGTCTCTAGTTCATCTGCCGAACCTTTGTGTTTATAGTTAAAAGTATGGTGAGAATGCATCATGGCCTGAAAAAAAAAAAAAAGTATGCTGTTATGGGTCAGGTGGCCTGAAGTGGTTGGGGAACCATTGATTTTGAAAAGTATGAAATATAAATAGTAAATGACCCAGGAACATTTAGTAGTGAAAAATAGAAACTTCTAATCTGGCCACAAAGAAGCCAAATAATAAAGGGAAATTTGCTGAGTAATACTCACCCACAATTAGATGTGAATGTGCAATTTGCTGTAGTGGCAAAAAAAGGGCAATCCTCTTCTGAAGTGAATGGAGGTGTCATGTGAGGAGGAGGAGGTTTTAGTTTCCACCTCCTCAGGTGTAGTGTGTTCACATTCAGAATACTTTACTTGGCTTTGGTGACGTTCCTGGCAAATGGGTATTAGTAAGGGTGGGGAGAGCCGGTGAAAACAGTAAGAAGCTGGATTTACTCGCAGGAAAGAAATGGTAAGAATAACATGGAATAGTTAAGCAGTGACTTCTTTGGAGAGCATGCACCTTGTGCATGTGGGGAAAAAAGACACTGTGTTAGTAGTACAAACAGCAATGATGAGAAGAAATGAGAAGTGGGTGTAATTTATTGTCATAACAACTATTGCATCAGAATTGAATAGCCAAGAAGGACTTGTAGAAGTCGTGGTCCACAGGAGGCTTTAAAATAATACTGGTCAACAGGGCACTGTAGGAAAACACGGACAAAGTCGTGCTCCTGGCAGGAGGGTGGGCTGGCAGGGTGAGTTAATAGGTCTGTTTCCCTGAGAGGAGGGGAGGGGATGTCACTTTCATGGAGATGAGATGGCCACAGGCTTTTAAAAATCTTTTTTTCCCCCTCCCTTTCTTCTATGAATATAACTGGCAGTCAGGAATTAAAAAATGGATGTCACATTAACAGTACAGTGCTGTGCTTGACAAAGTATGATACTTTTCTGGTTCAGTTAGTCGTCAGTAATAAAACATGAGAGTGGTACCACACAATGGTTGACACCTGTCCTGAAACTGTTATGGTGCTTGGTAAGTGCTGCCAAAAAGTCTAAAAATAGAACTTCCCACCCTTGCCTCCCCTCCCCCATCAGTGATTGCAGTTAGGATTTTCTGAGGTCTGTTAAGGAGACAAGTAAACTGTGTTGTAAAATGTGGTTATGACTTGCCTTCTGATCTGGAAACTTATTAAAGCACATGATAGCAACATGAAAGCAATGAAATACAGTGTTCTGTATGCATTGCATTTCTTGAAAACTTTATTTTTCTTTTCACTTTCCCTTTTTATCAAGGTAAGAAAACAGACGTTTTTTCAAGGTTAAATGGCTTGCCCACTGCTTGTGTCTCTCTTGATACACAAGGTTTTATTTATATTCACACATTAAAGTCAGTTATGCTAATTAGTTTACAACAACTGCTTCTTAAGTTGAAATGTATTGGGCAGTTACCATACTTGCTTTTTCTGTAGGTAAGGGACTGCCTTAAGTTCAAATTCAAAATAATTATTTTATAAATGCAGTGGAAGGCTGAAAGTCTCAGTTCAAAACCTCATCTAGTTAGCATGAGAACCAGAGAATGGTACTTTGCCTGTTTGTATGTCAAGTCAATATTTGATGTATAAAGCACTGAGAAGGCACATGCATATTTTTCCTGCGGTAAGCATGACGATTCTGACCTTTTTCTTTCTGGATCTTAGTGTTTTCTTCTGCTTGTGTTCACCAACAGGGCAGTCCGATGGATCCGATGGTGATGAAGAGGCCTCAGTTGTACGGGATGGGCAATAACCCGCACTCCCAGGCGCAGCAGAGCAGCCCCTACCCCGGGCAGTCCTATGGCCCTCCCGGCCCCCAGCGCTATCCCGTGGGAATTCAGGGCCGAGCCCCGGCAGCCATGGGAGGAATGCAGTATCCACAGCAACAGGTTTGTGGAGGATTTGTCCGTGTTGCTTTGGTTTCCCTGCTCTCCTTATCTTCCCTTCTGACACTGGTAATACAGAGGATGCAAGAAAAAAATAATCAGAAATAAGTATTTCTCGTGCAGAAGGAGGAAGGTGAAGGACTGTTTTAAAAGTAAATATGTTGACAGTGTGCATGTTTTCTGAAACCCCATGCAGTCAAAAAACGCTTACTTCGTTGCTGATATCTTTCTGGAGAGAAGAGTGTGCCAAATGCCATCCGTTTTTTTTTGTTTCTAGTTGACATAATTGAGCCTTGTGTATTTGATAATGTTGTGGGTTTTTCTGGGGGGAGGTGGTGTTTTGTTTTTAATACTCTTTCTCTCTGGCTTGGATACATTTAATTGTAAGATGAAAACCTAGAGCTGACATTAGTGTAGGAGACTGATGTTGTCTGGTGCACGTACAGGTGTTACATATTTACATCAGCTGTGTTTTCTTTTTTGATTGTTGGTTTTCTTTCTCTCCTTTTGATAGGAGCCTGTATTTTTTTTCCATTTATCAGGTCTTTAAAGTCAAGATTTTTTTAATATCAGAGGACATAAATGTAAGAATTCCCTTTCATCTACTTGGATTTCACTGTTGATTGGTGACCTCTTCTGCCTTCCTGCTACCTTCTTAAAGAAGGTCAATTTCAATGTTTGTACCATATGCTGAAAATGATACAGTAGTTTTCTAGAGGGAGGGGTAAACCAAGGTTAACAAGAAGTTCTGTTTTATTACTGTTTTTTAAATCCGTAATGTGAGTGTATGCAATAGGAGCACCATACTTTGTTGTGGGCACAACAGAGTAGTAACTTGATCATTAATGGGCAAGACCATTTGTTTTGTGCAACTGATGAGTTGCAGATTAGCTTTTTAAATGTAATTTATTGTTAAATAAAGAGAAGAAAAGAAAATTTTGAACTCCCTTGCAGATAGGTGCTTGGCTAATTCTTGTTACTGCCCATCCACCAGGAAAGGATATTAAGCAGGTGGTTCATTAAATAACAGTTTCAAGTATGGTAGTTGAGTTGAGTGCCATTATTAATAGTCTCAATTTTTATCTTTCATATTGATAAAAATGTGCCTACTTGTGAGGAAGGGGTTGTTTAGTTTAGAAATGTCAGTATATTTGATTGCTAGCTTTAGACAGCAAATCATTTTGTCTGTCATAAGAGGAGGAGAAATTGAAAAAAGGAGGCTTTATTTTTCTCTGTGTAGCTGTAGCCAAAATGAAGTTATTAGAACATATTTTTAATTTTAAAATGAGTTACTCTCTGTTATATGGAGATGAGTGTTGAATTTTCACTTCATTTGCTAATTGCTTGATAATTGTAAATTACCCGTCAGCAGGCAGTGACCTGGCACGGCGATTGGCTGCCGGCCCTATCTGTCTTCTCACAGCATTAATATAATTGGCTGAGCAGCAGCACAGTTCTGAGCTCTAATGCTCTTTGGGGAAAAAGTGAGAGGATAATTATGACATTGAATTTTTATTGAACGGACATCACCACCTAGGCATGGTTTTGTTTTGGACAGCCTCCAAAGCTTCGTGTGTTTGGTTTGTGAACCCCTAATGATCTGAATCCAGTTCTTTTCATATTGCTCATATATTACCACCTTTCTACAAAGGATTAAAATGCAGG
>NW_009953187.1:477777-539115 GCF_000747805.2 Chaetura pelagica | reverse complement strand
GGTTTGTAAATTGAATTGCCAACTTACCAGCTGAGTGGTAAGTTGTCTTTGGCACAGGATGCCACAGTTTGATTCCTGGCTGGATTTTTACTCCTGTGACATGAATATTAAATAAGGAGAGCCTAGCTACTCTTGTTAAAATTGGCTGTGTAGCATGTACCTACTTCTAGATATAATAAATATAAAATAAATAATATTGCCAGAAGTTTTAGAAGATGAATCTCAGCACTTTCTGAAAATTGGAGTCCTTTACAGTGTCACATTGAATTTAACAGAAGTGCAAGACCCTTCCCAAAACTTGGTCATTTAAAAAATACTGAGCCTTAAACACACGCAGCACTCAGATTTAAGTATTGTGCAGAGAGCACTGGGTAGATGGATTATGAAGGTGGAAGTGCCACACTGTGGGAAGGGTGGGAAACATCAATGGAGGAGGTTGTTCTTCTTTTAAATTATAGTCTGCTGTAGGCCAAAGATAGCTGAGGGTGTTGGTTCTCTTTCTTGGATGAAACAAGCAGACTTTTTGTTAGACTGTGAAGATTTTTGAATTTTGAAGAAGACCTTGAAATGTGAAGTCTGGCTCTTTGTCAGCAGGCATTGTGGCTTGAGGTTAGAACTATGGGACTTGACAGACTTGTGACTTGCAGGCTCTGCTGCAGGAATCTGCAAATGAAAAAAATAAAGATTAAAAACAACACCTTAAAGATCCAGATAAAAATAGTGGAAATGGTAAAATTAGGGTAATTGCGTAGAGGTAGGTAGGTAGCTGGTCTGTGTCATGTTGCATCATAGAATAGTGTGTTCCAGCCTTCAGCCCAGAGGTGGAGGAGAGAGAGATTGTGGGAAGGGAGGGCTCTGGCATAAGCAGTGAAAGATTAAAGAGGTTAAAGATGAAATGTTATCAGGTGCAGTCATTCTACAGATCTGCAGCATGGGTGTGAAGCGTAGCCTGCTCACCTTTGAGAAGTGAATTTTACATAATGCTGCAGACATTCTCTTAGAACTGCTGCTTGGTCTAAACATGCTTGATACCAATCAGGAAGGGTGCAAATAAACCCCCAGACTTTCTTAGTGTTCTGTAAAGAAATCGTAGGATGTTGAAGATTCAAGATACAAGTATGGAAGATACAGGATATGTGCTGTGATGTGGCTGCAAAGGATGCTATGGAGAGAGAAACCAGATCTCCTAAGCATTTTGAGCTTGGAACTGATCTCTCATGAGTTATCAATGATGAGCCCCAGAACAAAACACAAAGCCTTATGTGAGGAGCAAAATTCAAAACACAGATGAACTTCTTGCATTACTCATTAATATAACTAAAGATAAAGGGATTGAGATGTATGTGTAGGGATGCAGGAAAGAGAGGTGAAGCTGTGATGAATCTAGTGGTAATCTGAGGGGTTTTTTCCTTCTTTGCCAATGCTTGACAATGAAGATCCAGATTTATTGTGTGAACCTTGGTGATGCCTTGTTGCAACAAAATTCTAAGCAATTTTAGTAATTATTACAGCATATTGTTAATATTTTAAGGCCATGTCCAGTTAACTCAGTGTGAGTCAAATATATAAAGACTTTGGACTAAATTGGCTTAAATTATGGCAATGGATTAGGAGATCAATAATCAAATTATTCTGCACTTGTATAAAAGGGGAAGTATAAGAAAGGGTGTTACTAAAAGTCATACACAGTTTTTAGGATTGCAGATTTGACAAATCTCTTTTGTTAGTAGGCATAAATATGTATGGTGAATTAATTACTTACCAAGAGATTCTTATGTTGTTAGGAAACTTCTGGGGTTTTTTATCACTTTCTTGTCCGCTTTTGGTTTGAAAGGAGAAAAAGGAGGCAAGAAAAAGCTGGGAGCAAGTTGACCTGTGCCTGTGTTGTCAGTTTTCAACATGATTGAAATACAAGTTGCAGCAAGGCCAATATTTGTATCTGAAGATTTTAAGTTACTGGTCTTGCATGTAAATCTTAATACTACTGTCTCACCATCTCCTGTGGTTTGCATAGGATGAATGTAATCTTAGGATTATTAGCGCTCCTCACCCAGGACTTCAGTTAGATCACATTGTATATATGAAATCAGAAAAACATCCTTTCAGGTTTAACTTTCAGTTTCTAATATTTTAGATACTTCTTATAATTGCAGAGATGTTATGTCAAAACTTGAGAAACCTAATGTGCAGGGATACTTAGCTCCTGCAAACTTCAGGCTTGATTTCGTGATACATTTAACTATAGCATGAATAATAAGATCTGATTATAAAGACAATTTCCTTTTAATTTAACTTATTTTACTCCCCCTATCCCTTTTGGACTGAAATCAAGCAAGGGATGATGCCCTAATCAGTGTTTCTGTGTGCTGTAGGAAAGGTTTCTGCTACTTTGTAAAAAAAAAACCCAAACAACCCAAACAAAAAAAACCACAAACCCCCCCCCACAAACAAAACAACAAACAAACTAGAAATACTTCAGAATAACTATTCAAAATAACTTTTTCTGCCAGTGTCTGATGGTGTTGCTTTTTCATGTTAATAACATACAATACTTTGTTTTGTGCTGAATTTCATTAACCTTAAAATTCAGCTCCTTGAAATACTCACATGGGTTTGGGCAGTTTTCAGCAGACTCTAAAGGTTTGGATTTATGAGTATGTTTGAAAGAATTGAATGTTCAGATGTGCCTGTTTAATCAGATGATCATTGCCGAATTGATTTTTTTAGGATGCATTAAAATTCCTTGTGTACTTGACGGACCGGAACAACAACTTATTGTGTAAATAGCATCATGCATAGTAAATTTTTTAGGAATCATAGTTGTGTGGATACATACAATTGTCATTCCTAGTAACTGTTTAAAATGGAGTATTTCAGTACTTTTTAATTTCAGTACTGATCACGTAGTTGCCTTAGTGCCTTGAGCCTGCTTTCAGTGTCAGTTACAAGTTCTGAGCCTTAGTCTGTTCTTTCTCCAATTTTTTTTGCTCTAGAAATGCTGTAACGTGAAAGGGTGTTAATCACTTATTTCTTTTAACAGTTTTTAAGTTATTGTTTTTCAGAATTCAAAAGTAAATGTCAGTGTCCTCATAGTTTTAAGAGTGAAACTGTAAAAATTCAGAGGAACATTTTTTTTCTTCCCCCTCTTTTTAAAATGTACAGATTATTTTGAGGCTTAAGGAAAATAATGCTGCTTTTTTTTTTTCTTCTTTTGTTGGTCTTAATGTGGCAGGTTGGAGTAAATTTTTTAAAAGAGGTAGAGAAGTTGTAAAACCTCTGGGAGTGTGCAGCAAGGATTTATTGTAATGGAAACTGCAAGTCAACCAGAACTATAGCAGCACCAATGTGATTACCTCATTTAGGAAAAGGTTTACAGTGCTCATATTGGGTAATGTCCCAGATTGGAAATGTCGAATTTACGCCAAGGAAATCAATTGGCTGTTGGCTTGGCAGGTAGAATTTTAAAGCTAGCAAACACAAACGTGTTTACTACTGGGTGGCTGGCTGTGTGTGTTACTTTCTGAATTAATCTTAATTTTAGAACATTTAAGTATGCCAAGAAAGTGAAGCTTTTTGTAATGTTTTGCTCAGAACTGTTAACTTAAAATGTAGTGCGTGCATACAGCAAATACTGGTCATGTGGCACATTTATTGTCTTCTGTGTGTATATTTGCCCTCACCAGCTTAGACAGTCTTGAATAGATTGCAATTTTTTGTGCTCCTAAGCAGCTTTTAGCACAGTTGATGTTAGTATTGGTTAAGGGAGCAGATGCACAAAATAAGCTGGTTTTCATTTCTTAGCCTATGTATTTTGCAAGAACAGAGAATTACTAGGTCTGATTGACTCTCAAAAAAACAAGCAGCAGAGGACAACACATTAAGTTATGTTGCTTTTTCTTAAAGATTGATAGACACGTTTCATACATACACATAAAAAGGGAATGCAAAGCTTTGATCAGTGTGTGCTTCAGAAGTATGTTCTTGTTTTTGTTTCATTTTGGGTTTTTGTTGGGGGTTGTGTGTATTTTATTTGCAGTTTTCTTTTGCTTTTTTTCCTGGGCATTTAGAAGATGCTCTCATGAGTAGATTATGGACCTTCTTAGTAATTCCTGGGAAGCACAAAGGCTTAAACTCTTAAATATTAATCTTTTCCCAACTTCCTCTACTATTAAAAATATCTGAATACTTAGAATGAAAATAATTCTTCAGTAAAATTGTATCTGAGTGATACATGTGTCATCCTGCTATAAACTTCCAGAAAAAAAAATATTAAAAATCAATAAAATAAGTGGAAGAAATACTTCCTGCAAAGTATATAGTTTGAATCCTTCCTTTTATGAATCAGAAAAAGGGACGAGAAGTCACAGCTGTTTGTCTTCCTTTTAAGGAAATTTTTAAGAATGGATCTTTTGATGGTCAATTGTTAATAAGTGCAAATAAAGGTTGCTGCTCTTTGTCATGTAAAGAAATGGGATTTTAAAATTTCAGGTTTAGAAAAATGCTAAATACTCTGTGCAGACAGTAGGAAAATGTTTAGCATGGTGGGTTTTAGTATACTAAGCCTCATTGACTAAATTGAAAAAAAGGCTGCTACTTTAGTTCATGGCAGGATAAGGCTTTATGTTGTCTCCTTTAGAATTATCCCTTCTATTGAGTGTAATTCACTCTATAGAAGGAGGTGAGCAGAGATTACAGATAATCATGGAATCAAATTCGACATAAGTTTGGGGTCTTTATGGTAGCTTAGCTCTCCATCTTAATGCTGGTCATCTGAGATTGTTTACTAAGGAAAATCCATAAAGTAGTAAAGTTGTATTATTATGGTAAATAGAAACATTTCAGTAGCTTCTGTAATTTCTTCGAAATTGTGTAAAAAATGTAGGTTGGAAAGGAAAAAGAGCTGATCCTTCAGCTGGTGAGAGAGAGCCTGGAAATGAGACAGGGTCGACATTTTTATTTGCTCAATTACTACATGCTGATGTTCAGTAAAGGCTAATTTTTACATCCATCCTGCAGTAAATGGCAGCCTACATTTGTATAGAAAGTGTGTAAGCATCATCAGTGTACTATGTCAAATAAAATATATTTTCGTTACTGCTAAATGATCGTACTTGAGTTGGAATATTTAATAGGTGTAATCAACATTTGTTATTCTGCTTATAAGTGGGGGCATGATAGAGGAAAACATGCAAAACCTCCGAGTTGCTGTTAAGGATGCTGTAAGAAAGCATTAGTTATTGTTGAGAATTTGGTTTGCTGAAGGACTAACAGTCATTCTACACTGGAGTTATGTAGGAAATAGATTTTGGTGATAAGAAGTGGAGAGCAGAGGGCTGTTTGCTGCTTCACTAGGAAGACACAAAATCATTTACTTATGAACAGCTCATTTTACATGGCAGCAGGAGACATGAGTTTATTTACATTTGAAGTAGAATAAGTGTCTTGCTTTAAGAAAAGGCTTCTGCATTACTCTATTCAACAGCTGCCGTATAATGACTGTGCCAGGAGGGTTTTAAAGTGTAGGTAAGGAATAATTAACTGTTACTTCTAATATTATAGTCAGAGTAGTTTCCCGTTAATAGTATTAATCAAAGAATAATTGGCACTCCAAACTACTGAAATGACATCTAGACCCATCATGCACATGCACATTAAGATTTTTGCAACCATACTTTCTGAAATGTCCCCAGGGGGCAACTCAGCATTTTTTATTTTTTTTTTTAAGTCTTGGTCAGAGTTTCTCAGAAGATAATATCAATTTTTTATAAATTTGAACTTACTCAGAGGAAGCAAGGGAGGCAATAGAGTTTGGTTTTTTAAAAATAGGGAGTGTGTTTCCCACAGCCAAAAATAAGGTTTAAGATATGAAGGTGAAAGCTGCCTGGAAGCAGTGGGAAATTTGCTGCGACTTCAAGGGAGCTGTGTTTTCACTTGGTGGCCATATTGTGGGAGTTGGGTGACTTCTCCTTAATTGATAGCAGCATAGGCAGAATCAACCTTCTAAGTCAATAGAAGAGAATTTCAGAGTGAGACAGGTCAGTACCCTTCACTTCAGTGTCCCTCGGACAGAGTCAGGTAGCTTTTTTCTTGAAACAATAGACCTTTCAAAAATATCTGATGTTTCAGTAGCTCAAGATTAGACTCTTACTGCTATCAGCAACTTTTTTTAATTTTAAACTAAGAATTATGTTAGATTTAGTTTCAGCAAAACTTAAGTAAAAATTAGTTTTACAGTAGCATAGTAAGTTCTGTTAAAATTTTCCACACATTTTTTATGTAGTCAGTCTTAAAAGATGTGGGTCCCATGCAGTATTATCAAAGCTTGGTCAGCCACCTGGCTTCAGTTTTGTATGTTTTTATTGCCTAAAACATTAAGATTTTTGTGGGAATAGATGAGTCATAAAATATTTTTAAAATATTTATCTTGAATACGTTTAAGACTATTAACATTCTCTGTATGTAATTTTTTTCTAAAACTCATTTTTATTTGTGTTGAGTTGCTCTATATAGCTATACCAGCTGGGCACATATGAAGTTCCTACTGTAAATACTTGAAGCTTCTCTGGTGTTACATTGTTTTTCAAGACTGATGAAAGAAATATTTAAGAATCTAAGGAATACCTTAAAGCTACAGCTCATTTAATTTTTGTAGGTTTTTATTCTTCTACTGTGTGTGACCCCGTTTTTGGGTGCTTCTTTGCTACCTGTGCTTCTTAGTCATTGCTATTTGCCTGAAATAGAACACGTGTTAACTGCTTGCATCACTGCTAAGTATTTGATCTCTGAATCTTAGTGTCTTTTTTGGGGGGGAAGAGAAGCAAGGAGAAAATTTGGGTCTGTTTTATTTCTTTGTAAACATCATCCTTTTTCTCCTCTTCTGGACATTATTTCTTAGAATTGCTTTTCGCATTTGTGTGTTAAGAACAATACACATAACAGATAATAAACAGTGTGGTGGCTGGACAATACTAGAAAGCGTATTTGAGTTGTGTATTCGTATATACCTTTTGGAAAGAGTAAATTTGGCTTTGGTATTTATGTCAAAGGGACAAATTACACTTGCTATTAGTTTGTTTTGCAGGACAGCAATGAGATTTCTGCATATTTCTTGGCATGCTGTAATATAACTTGTCTTTTGAGACAGCAGTCCAATCAAAATAAACAAAGTTTATATAGACACTTAGGGAAAAGCTGTTTTAATTATAGAAGTGACACTACTTATCTTGAGTCTATGTAACGTGTTTTACACACCATGTTGGCAAATATGTGTTTTACAGGACAGGTTAGCAAAACCGCCTTGTTCTTTTCACAGGATTGTCTCTCTCTCTGAAGTGGTCGTGCTGTGCGAGTGGTTCTTAGTAAAAACAAATACATTAGAGTCTGTGCCAAGAACAGATTGAGCCTGTGAAGGGAGGAAGCAGGCGGGGCTGCTCAGCAAGGACCTCTGCTTTGAGCTCCTCCTGCCCCTTCTGAGTAACTCCACTGTTTGCCTGTGCTGTCCATCCTAACTTTCCCAACTGGAAGCACTAAAGATCAGTATGTGTTCGGACTCTTCCACTGTACTGGAGAGTATTTAAAAGGACAGAGGCAAATCAGCTGATTTTGTGTTTTTCATTGGTTTAATTTTTATTGCTGGTTAGCAAAGCTGAAGAAAATCCGGGGCCAAGATTTGGGAAGTGTGTACTTAGTAGATTGATGGCTCTTCTATGTTTGGAAAGTTGTCCTAGAGAGGAGACTATTATTTCTAAAATGGACCTTAAGTTCTGCAGAAATGATACTCTAGACTTGGCATTCACTGTGGAAAAAAAATCATACCTGATGTTGGAGAGAGGATTTTGGTCCTCCAAGGTGATGCTGTGAGAGGTCCCATGTATCTTTCTCAAATTGAATTTTTAAGTTTTACAACCTGAGTACATTTGCAGTCTTGCAGCAAATGGTGAAGAGTAGTTTCACTAAAGGCCATGACTGTGGGTACTTGGCCTTTTATTTTTTTATTTTATACATTACAAGAAAAAAGTTTTCTAATATTGCTTTAGACCTGTAACACAGGGCTTACAAGAGGAGCATAACCACAAAAAGTAATTGGAGAATATCCAGGAAAAGATCAGATATACTTTGAGTGTAGGCTTTTCTTTCTTCTTTCTGTCTTGTGTTTTGTCATCCCATTTTTCTTTCACATATATAAGTATCTAAAAATACGTTCCTATTTCTGTCATGTGTTAAGATCTTGTATAGCAGAATAAAAACCTGACTAAATAATCAGAACCCTGTGTATGTGTGAGTTGCTGTATTTTGTTGCAGTTGCTTTAGACTCATTTGCGGGAACTCCAGAACTGCTTTCTGTAAAGGTGGTGTTTTTTGGTTTTTTTTGGGGTTGATTTTTTAGGCCAGAGGATAAAATTAGTTATTGTTATGACAGTTGTAAGGCTATCCACTTATAAGAACATGGAAAGATGCACACTGTATGGAGTTCTGCTTAGTGGTGAAAACATGTTTTTACTTGAAAGGTATTTTTTACATGTGAACCTGATCTCAGGTATTTCACTTGCAGCTGTAGGCAGGAATGACCGTGTCCTGAATTCTTTCTTCCTCATAATACATTTAAGTGTCCTCAAGGATTTTTATAAATACTTGCTGAGAGAAAGGACAGCATATTTTGGCACTTGCTAATCCTGTGGTAATAATCCTGTAGTAATGCTGCAAATTACAGCTTTTTTTTTTTTTTAATTGCGTTGTGGGTTTTGTTGGGTACTTTTGACTATCTCAGAGATGTGAAATTTCACCAGGTTGTTTGGCATTTTCAGTCTCTGAAAAAGGGAAGTTCAGAGTCTTAAATAATAGTTTGGTAAAAGTCATGGTAAGGAGCAGGGAACTAGTAGAGCAGCAGTACATCAGTAGTGCTGGTGCTGATAGTACACGGGAAAATCATCTGCTTCCTGCATATCAATAAAAATGCAGGAGAGTGCCTTCCTTGACACAGGGGTTGCTGAAACATCAGTGATGTCTTTTTTTTTTTTCTCTAGTATTCCTGTGGATGTTTTTGCACAAAGTGGTATGTGTCAGAGCTTGAAATATTCTTGCACAGTTCCCTTTGAACAGGTAGCACAGGACAAGTTCTAGCACATAGCTGCTTGACATGGGGCCGCCTACCATGGGGAAGGAATGCCTTGCTTACATATATCTGAGTTGATGTGCTAAGAACTTTGCCAGTCATACTGCTGATTATATACTGGGCTGTAAATAATTACTGAACTTCCGTTTTGAACCTCGGCTTCTTTTCTTTTTTTTTATTTGTTTTTTTTTTCTGCTCTGTTAAAGACAATACTGAAGATGCCATAACAGTTCGTGATTAGCCTGGAGATGTTTTTATAGTGAATCTAACATAAATCTAAACATTTCTATTGCTGTGCTGTCTTTGATTCTGGAATGCAATATTTACTCTCCCTGTGTTGCTTTCAGTAGTATTGTTCACCTAGTAATGTATGTGGTGTTGAGTAGGTCATATTACAATTGAAAACAAATATTGTGAATGGCTTACCTAAAGGATGCAACAAGAGTACCAGGACTTGATATTTTCCATAAAGTGTCACCTTTTCCTTGTTGTGGTGGTGTTTTTTTTGTTTGTTTTTTTTTTTTTTTTAATACACTTGGCAAGATATTGTAGCTGATACTTGAACAGTGGCTGAAAAAAAAGTGTAGTCTTGTTTTCACACACTTGCTGGAGTTCTTTATGCTGTTAACATCTTGCTTTGGAAATTGAGATATTCAGACACTGGAATGTGATACACTGTGAAAATCCCAATTGTGCTGAAAAAGGCAGAATGAATTGGGTGATAGAGCCCGTTGAAAGGACACAAATTCACTTTTGTCCCATAATTTTTGCTGTGGTTGAAGTCAGTGTGCTTATTGGAGCAAGCAACATACAATAGTATATTTGCATGCAGTTGCCTTGAGGGAATTTTCTTGTCTTTTTTTCCTTCAAATTCCCTGTCTTGGGGCAACTTTCTCTGTTTAGCTGCAGGTGAAATGAGCCTTGCAAATATATTTGTCAGCTTAGACACAGGTGTACATGTTTGCCCTTCTTGCTACATTAATATTGTTAGTTACACTGTATTTGCTCATGGAAAAATAAGTGAATAATGGAAGCTTGAAATGTTGTGCTGGATGGAGGTGTTACTGATGCACCGGCAGTCTTCTGTTTGCTTTCCCTTCTGGGGGAGGAGACTATTACTGGGTTACTCCCTTTGAAACCCGGTTTGTGTTCAGGAACGTCCGCACTAGCCATTTTCTCTCCCATTGGTTTACATGACTTTGTAGTGAAATTTGCCTAAGGTTGTGCTTATTCATGTGAATTTTGCCCTTATGGCGGTTTTTAGCTGTGGAGTCACAGGAGGCATCCCACTAGGCAGGGAGAGCTTCACAGGCAGCAGGAGAGGGGACCAGCCCTTCCTTGGGCAACTTGTCCCTTCTCAAGAATTATTGAGTGGAAAACTGCAGTGATTATGAGCTGATCTATCTTAAAGGTTTTCCTTCTCTTGTGAGACAGTCAAGGTAAACGTAGTGACAATAGAGCTGTGGAAGAATTTGAACCTGTATTACCGAAGTACAGGAACTTGGATGGAGGTACATTTTGATGACTGTTGAGAAAAGAGCTATGTGAAAATAGGTGTGGAAATACAAATATTGAAAAAAATGTTGGTAATCCTTCTCCTGAACAAATCTGATGAAGTTACATGACTGGCCACTGTGGCTTAGTTGCCTTCACCTGGACTTGAATTCTTGTCATACCTTTGTATGCTCTACAGTGCCACTGATTTAGAATACGCTACTTCCTGAAGCCATACTGCATATTGAAGCAGTGCTTTCTTTTTTTCTGGTATAGGTCAAAATGACAGACTATCTCAGAAATTTCAAGGTAGTGGAAGTGAGTGGGCCAAATCTGTGCTGTGGAATTGAAGGGCTTTAGAGCTGTGATGTCTGCATTGCTCCCCTGTCCAAACAGCACATCTAGACAGGCTTTTTCTGACCTAAACAAAGAACAGTACAGCTAACACTCCTGTGACTACTGAGACTCCCAGAAGTTGATAACCAAGGAACATTCCCCTGTCTCAGAACTTCCAATGAGACAGAATAAAACCTACCTTTTCCATTCAGTGCAAGAAACCTAGCACTGCTCTTCCCCTTCCCCACCCTTGGAGCAATATTCGGTTGCCCTGTCAGTCAGCTTTGGTGGAGGAATTCACATTAGTAAAGGAGGGGTTTGATGCTAGTTGCCAGGAGGCTTTTAAAAGCTGCCTTATCCAGTTTGCCTGCTCAGAAAGGCTTCTGGCCTGATAAGCAGGACAGAAAGATTCTGGAAGTGACCCACTGGTGGGGTGAATAATTCAGTATAGAAAGCTGCTGGGGTTTTGGAGAAAGCTGGTTACTGTCTGTGAAGGGAAGGGAACATGTTCTTGGGTTGTGTTCCTTCTAGTAGCCAGAAAAGCAATTTGCTGGGGGGCACATTGGCTTGGATGGATGGAAGAGCTCTCAGCTGGGGCAGTGGGGTGGAGCATAAAATTATAGGAACATGTAAGCACATGTTGAAATCTAAGTCATGGTTTAATGAACAAAGGTGATTAAGGAACTCAGAGATGACAGAAGGGGGAAAAAAAAAACCCACGATTTAATTGCCTATACTCTAATGCTGGCAGCCAGGGTAATAAACAAGAGGAGCTGAAATTTCTCATTTATGAATATAAATTTCATCTACTTGGTATTACTTGAAATCTAGTGGGAAGGTTCACAGGATTGGAATATTAAAATAAACGGTTATAATCTATTTAGAGAGAATTGAATGGGTAGAAGGGGAGGGAAAGTGGTACTCTATATCAAGAATGATACTATGTATTTCTGAATCACTGAGTACTCAAAAGCAAATGATATTAAATGCTTCTGAGTTACTGCCCTGGCAGAGAAGGCAGGAGATGAGGGTACTAGCTAGTGCCTGCTAGATACTACTGAAATAAAGCAGAAGTAGGATGACCAGTCCTTTTAAGAATGTTAGTTGCATTGGGGAGAGTGGGAGGAGCAGACACCTTCCAGCAGCACTGAAACCCTGATGAATTTCTGTTAAAACCAATGTGTGTGTAAATGCAGGGGACAGTTTGTCTGGAAAAGAATTGTCTGACGCTGAGATACTCAAAGGCAGATGAAGAACAGGTTACAGAAGTAAATTAGTGTTTTTAGTTGTAAGGATCATAGCGTGATTTTACTATGTTGTATGCAGAAAGAACTGAGCTCAGATAGGCAACAATGTAAAATCTGTGACTGTGGATGCATATAGATTGGTAAAAATACTGTGTATACATACAAACACATGTCTATTACTTTCAGAGAGACAGCAACACAAAGATGGGAATGGTCATAAACTAAATGGGTTGGGAGGCATTTTTTTTCTATAGATGATGCTTGGAAATGGCTCAAAGGTTTTTTACTAAATGAATAATTGAAGAAAAACTTAATTCTCTCCTGCTGTTTCTGTCTCCAGCATCTGTCAGGATTTTATAACTAGAAGCTTCACTTCTTGAAGCTATTTCTTGTTTTGTTTAATAAGGATATTTTGAATGTGGATCAAGTTTATTTTAAAGTGGTTTCTTTAACTAATGAAGACTCATTTTAAAAGGAGTCAAATTCCTTCAACTATAGATGAGCACTAATTGTGAAATAAAAACGATCTGGTAAGAAAGAAATGTTCTGTTTACCATTTTTCTAATGTAATAAACATGTTAAACTTAAGAACTGAATAAATATTTAAGTACATAATTGCTTAAATAAGTGTGTGTGGACATTTAAATAGGGTTTTTCTGGTTAGCAAGAAGACTTGCCAAGCATAGTGTGAAAGCTAGAGCTAATAATAAGACAAAACAGAATAGTTACCAGTCAGTGAAACTGAACCTTTCTTTAGGAGAATAACAAACCAAAAAGTTAGTTAATGCAACACAAGGATAAAATTTATTACTCATACTAGATTTTTCCTTCTTGCCAATTTAAATTAAAACAAGGCTGGACTACTTTGATTTGAATAAATCCACTGTGATACAGGAACTAAAATGCAGGTCTCTCTCACAAGATACTGCTTTCTTCTGGAAAAGCAGTGACGGAGAAATCTTTGAAGGTCATGGTAGATAATGAGTTGAATGCAAGGTCCTGTGCAGTCTCGCAGGTTAGAAGCCTGAATATGATATTTGGCTGAGTTAAAGAAATGGAATCTGGGTTTTGGTCCTTCAAAATGGCTAGTGGAGATGGAGCACAGATAAAGAATTAGGATGGCTGCAGTGAACTGGAGAATGTGGTCAACCATAAGAATTCCTAAGAACTGAATAACCTTTTAGGTTTAAAGGATGTAATTCAGGTATCTTGGCCTGGATCTCTGTGTAACTGAATATGTAGAACAAAAATTGTAAATAAGAGTTTTTTCAGTCCAGCATACAGGTATGTAGCATGAGCTATGCTTTCACAGACGAGGAAAAGCACATTGACTGGAGAACTGTGGCCACATGCAGATGTCATGTGAGGCTTGTGGTCTCCCTCAAGTGTTGCTGAATATCTTCAGATAATCAAAATAACCACAAAAGATATGAACGTTAACTTGGTCTTTAAAGTATTGAGTGACATGAATGTGAAATTGCTTTCCTTCTGCATTATTGTGATCAGGGTATTTGTTTTTCTTTCTCTAGTGAATCTCATGTTCCAATGATGTGGTCAGTTTATTAAACCTCTAGCACATTATGCCTTCAGAAACTAGGAACTTTAATTACTAAATATGATGTAATGTGGTTCTTATTTTTGCAAAAGTGAGTGCTTTTTGTGGAGATGGGCTCTCTATGCTTGAGGTACTTGCCATCAGGCAAGTAATCTAAAACGCATGTAGAAGGTATGAAAACACCTTCCGGAGATGGAGAGGATTCTTACTTCTTCTGAAACACCACAGGTAAACAGTAAGAGTTCAGAAGACAAATAATTACTGTTTTGTGTCTCACTTGGAATAATGAGCAGGCTCAGCATAGAATCATTTAGGTTGGAAAGAACCATGAAGATCATCAAGTCCACCACTGAAGCACATTCCTAGACACCACAACTACACATCTTTTAAATACCTCCAGGGTTGTTGACTCAGTCACTTCACTTCCCCAGCCAGCCTGTTCCAGTGCCTGACAACCCTTTCAGTGAAGAAACCGTTCCTAATATCCAATCTAACTCTCCCCTGCTACAACTTGAGGCCATTTCCTTTTGTCCTATTGCTTGTTACCTGGGAGAAGAGCCACCTCACTACAACCTGTGTTCAGGTACTTGTGGAGAGTGAGAAGATATAACTTGAGCCTCCGAGGAAGGAGGTCAAGTGTGAATTTGTGGGCTTTACTGCATTTGCATGAGGCACTTCTGGAGAATGATTTTTGCATTTTGTATGTTGGTTAGCCATGCATCTTGATTCTCACTGCTCTTTGTGCAATCAAAAATGTACAAATAAAGAAAAGCTTACCTTACAAATACCTTTCCAGATTTCCATTGGGAGAATGAGTGACAATTATGCATCCTAAGCACTCTTTTGTATCTGTTCTCCTCTGTCCCCGTGTGCTTTGGGAGTAAGGGGCTTAGTACTGTTTGATTAACAGTTTACTTTCCAAAATTGACCACAAGGAAGCAAGCTAAACAAATTCATAAAACAATACAGTAGATTAAACTGACTTAATCATATCAATTTAGTCTGGCTCTATTAATAGCTACTAAATGACTTTATTTTTTTAATGCCTGGGAGCCATGTTACAATATAATCAAGGTATTATTTCAGATAATAACCTCTATTTCTTCCAGACAATGAATAGACAGTTATTGCTAGTGGGTTTTTTATAAAAAATAATTTTTGCTTTAGAACTTTTTCGGGTATTTTGGAGAACAAATTAAAATTAATACACAATTTATTGCTATTTTGTGTATTGCTTTTAATACTTCCCTTTTCTTTCAAACTTCTGTAAACCTAATAAAAATGTAACTGTAGTTACATACTTATGATAATTTCATTTGTGTGTACTTTTAGAAATGTATGTATGCTACATACTAATGAGCAAATGAAATAGCACATTGGAGTTGGAATAGAGAAAGAATCCTAGTAATTAGAATGCTTGGGTACAAGTTTTGACTCTGCTGCTGAACTGTTATGCTAATTTATTACAAAATGCATGATACTTGCAAATAAATGATAAAATACTCACTTGGTGCTGCATATTCAGTAGCATTTTATCTGAATAATGTTTATTGAGCAAAAATCGTGTTCTTGCAAAATATGGAAGTGAAATCCAAGTCTTAAATGTGCTGGAGTTCTAGCATGCTTGGAACAAACATGCTCTTACACATCATGTGGAAACACTTGTGCTGTAGATGCAGCAATCAATTGCTTTTATTTGAGCAATACATTTTTTTTTGTTTGTTTTTTGTTTGCCTATTGATACAGTCTTGTCTTGAAATCTTTTCAAGTCTTGATTGAGGTCAGGTTGAAATGTGCCTCATTGCCATCAGGAGAAACTACTCCCCTCCAGCACCAGGATTCTGGATTTGTTTTCATGATAGTGGGGGTTTGGTGTATTGTGTCATAGAAGGAAGTCTGGAGATGAGTTGGGGAGGCCTTCAAAGATGAGGGTGAGCAGGGGAAGCACAAAACAATGGAGATGTACACAGGGGGATGGTGTGGCCAATATAGAGACTTGGGCAGGTGTCTGTAGGAGTGAGTGTAGGACAGTGGGGTAACCAAACTGGCCTGACTGCGCTAGAGCGAGGAGCGCTGCGGTGTCTGTGATGTGAGTTGACAAGGGCATGGATGGGACACATAGCTATGCAGGCAGAGGAAATTGTTAATTTTGGGTGCTGTTGCTCTGGATGAAGGACTTTGGAATAATTAACTTTAGGATTATTGAGGTAAGGGTGCTCACTGGTTTATTTAGGCATGATTAGTTTTACATTTTCTTTATTTACTGACATAAGATGTTACTGTAACGCTGGAAGACTGATATGCTGGAGTGGGCATGTATGTGCACGTGGCTTGTTAGAATTGTATGTGTAAAAACAGTTTTAGAAGTTTTATTTAGTTAAGTGGGCAAACTTTGTTTTTCTCTAAAACCACAGCAATTTAAGCATTAAATTTATAGCAGTTTCCATTTAATTGTGAGTGGTAGGTTATCATTTACTCACCTTTTAGAATAGGCGGCAATCCTGAAAAGATGACCAGCAGAAAAACATGTTGGCCTGTGGTATAGATGAAGGGAACTGGGAAAGGTGTGTGTGGGCATCTCCTTCCACCAGCCATACTGGTGATTAGTAGAACCTTAAGAACAATTTACTATGTATTTCTCTCTTTTCTCTTCATCCCGTCTCAGTTTTGTTAAATTTTGTCTTTGACAATATATCTAAACACATGTGGATAGATACATAGATGTATACACGTATATGGTGATATATATATATATAGCTTCATATCCTGAAACATCCTGACAGCATGGGTTCCTGGGCAGGGGTAGGCACCACTCTTAGTAACAGCATTGGCTGTTCTTGGCTCTGTCAGTTGTAGTGATACTTTAAATCTGGGATTTGCTATAACAATTAAATACGCACCATGTATAGCTCACAAATCCACCTCTGCCATGACCCCAGATACTGATTTATTTGATTGGACAGTTGGAAAACTATTCAGAATTATCTGTGGAGCAAGCAGCATTTTGAAACCAGTCTTTAATAATATTAAAATTATTTACTGCCTCTTATCATCAGAGTTGGAGTTTGAGGGTGCATCTAATATTGCATAAATTTCTAGATAGTGGTAGGTGTTGGAAAAAAATTGTATGCAGTCTACTTATTCACTTAAAATTTTCAAAACAAGTATTCAGAAGCTGCTTAATTTGAAAGGACAGAGATTTCACACTTTACCAGGCTGCAGTTTTAATACCACTGAACTTCAGAGCTTTTGCCAGGACAAGTGTTTGCATCTTTGTATTACTCTACAATGTGGTGGTTTAGCTTAGAACTAAATTGTAAATGTCAAATCTGAAGGAGAGCTTGTCTGACTTTAAATTTGTGTGTGTGGTGGTGGGTTTTTCCCCCCGGTTACATTGGTTAGTAAGACATTCTCTCCCCCTACACATGCTTTGCTTTATTTATTCCATGCATGCTGTTATTTGTTTATTTATGTATTTATTTTTAAGTATCGTTTGTATTCCCGTCTAAATGTGCTTGAAAATTACCATCTGCTCTCCTGCTATTAGATAGGGCATGCTACAACTGAGGTGAAGAGCTGTCATATCAAATATTTTCATTCTAGCTTTCGCACCTTTGATATCAAGTTACATAATTGCAGTGCAGGACCATTTCCAGGGATTCCTTATTTTCTCTTTAACCCTCCTGTGCCTCTCCCCAGTCCTTACTGGATTTTGCTGCATTTTGAGTGTGTTTCCAGTGCAGATTCAAGTTTGTGGGTGCTAGGAGGTGAGGGTTCAGCCCCTCAACAAGGACCTCTCCTTTTGGTTAAATGCTAAAATTTAATAGAATAAGCAGAAATTGAAAAAAAATGTGCCTATTCATGGTGTGAGATGTTTATATACAGATAAAACATAGTGGGGTGGATCGGTTTTGGAGTTGGTTGGTTGGATTTTTTTCCTTTTAGCTGTTTATTGGGGGTTTTTGGGTTGGTTTTTTCCATTTTAACAATTCTTGTCTGTTATCAAAGTGATAAGTAAATGGGTCAATGACAAGTGCAGAAGAAATTTTCTGTAGTACTGAGATTTAATCTGCCAGTGTTTTGGTCGGACTTTTATTGTTGTTTTTGTTTTCTTGAGTTAGATTAGTCTTTTCAAGGAGTATGGGAGGTGGAAACTACTCTCAAAATTAAATAATTATAAAAATGAACAGATCATCTCTATTCACATTGACAGTCACTTTGGGTTGAATGGGAATAAATTGACAGAAGATGGTGTTTGGAAATGAAACATGATGGGAAAGCAGTTAGCACAAACTGCCCGATAATTTCTCATAGTCAGGAAAAGAGCTCAATTATGTTCCAATAAAATAGTTGTAAGATAAATTTTAATGGTCTTAACAGTAACAGGCAGCAAATTTGTTGCATGTCATCTGCCCCCTCCCCACTGGTTAATTTAGTAAGAGGGTGAGTGCTGGCACAGGCACCGAATTCTGTGTGTTTGTATCTCCTGTGAGGTAGAGTTTATTATCCAACTTGTTTTGACCCCATGAGGCTCTGGTGGGACAAACTGCTCTTGGCCACCTCCTGCATGAGACCCTTTGTCATCCCCAGGGGGTGGCAGGTGGTTCCTCTGCATGCTTCCAAAGTCATCTTTTCCTTTGCTTTTCCACAGAGTGATGGTGGTCTTGTATGATGGGTTTTTTTTTTAATGCTGCTGCTGGAGTAGTGTATGCAATAAATGTTACTAATTCCTTTACATGACAGTTTGTGTGTTACTGTGGCTTACACTGGAGGCATCTTTGCTTCCAGTGATGACTAGGTGCATCTTTCTTAGCACTGTTGAACACAGTGGAGGCTTTGGTGGCAGGTTGATGCTTCCACAACTTCTTGTGCTTACTTGGTGCAGGCATCCCTCTGCTCCATCTGTTAATGCGCTCCTTGACTTGCCTGAGCTCGAGGAGTGGGATGGGGGTGCCAGGCAGGGAGACAGAGCTGACACCATGAAGCTCAACTGAACCAAAACATTTACCCAAAACAACCCCATTTTATTTTCCCCCATTTAACCTTTTGGAAGAAATATGCACCAGAAGTGTTTCAGCTGAAGTTGCACTCTGTTATTCATAATTGTAATGTGTTGTATCAAACCCTGCTGTGGTAGCTGTGACCTCAGGCCTGGAGAGGATGCACGTCTCAGATGTGTGTGTGTGTGTGTGTGCCTTGTCCTTTCATTTACAGCACTAGAGGAGACGTTTTCCTTGTCTGTGGCTCTGGAGCGCTGGACCATGGGTGCAGTTGTAAGTTTGGAGAGGAGAAACATGGTTTAGTCTTGGTTTGATCTAATTTTCTGAGCCACACCAGAAATTTTGTTCTTGCTCACAGGTGCCACTTCAATATTTCTGCTTGAATTTTGTTTCTTCTTTGGTCAGCTGAAGCATTTTGGGGGATAATGGAAACCCAGTAACACTCTTTTTCTCTGAGGTTAGTTTCAATACCACATTCAGTTGTGTTGAAGGCTTTGCCAAAATCCGTTCCAAAGGTGGTTATGTGTTTGCAGTATCACTTTGAGACTGTTCTTTCACAGGAAACCAAAAATATTTTTCAGTCTCTCTCAGTTGATTAGTTCTCTTTTTCTGCAAGAGGAACAGAGCAAAGGAAAAACACATGCTGAGACATGAAGAGCTGGGAACTGCACAGTAGAGTTAGGTTTATGTTTTCTTAAAACTAATCCTCCTCCTCTTAGCAAGGACTCATGTACTTGTGGTAATTGGATGGGCTGCAGGGTACATCGGGAATTGTAGTTTTGCAGTGTTTTGTGCTCTGAAGATTAATAATCTTGCAATCCTCTGAGGGAGATAAAGAGAAGATGTTCTCTGACAAATTGTTATCTTGTATTTCAGAAATGTGCTTTGAGCATTGAGCATAACCTCAATTTATCCCTTCAGTTTTTACCTTGATATCCTTAGTAATGGCAATATTTTAAACATCTAAGCTTGTCTTTCTCCTTCATCCCTCCTTGTTTTCTGCAACTGTTTTGGGTTGTTTTGGAGATGTTTCAGTTACAAGACAGTTATATCTTTCAGAAAACTGTTCTTGAAATACAAAACTTTAGGAAAAATATATAAAATATTATTGTTTAGTTTTGTAACAATCTAGACATGCAGGGCTCAAAATGAACAAATAAGATGTTAACTTTCTATGTCTGAAGGGTGCTGGCAATATCCTAATAACAGGGTTTTAAAGAATAATTTATATAGTCTCTAGCTTTCATGTATTTTTTTACTTTCCTCTGTCAGTGGTTTTAGCAAGCTTTTGTTATCAATTTGTTGGGTTTGTTAAATACCAGTTATGCTTTAGTCACTGAAGTAAGTTGTTTCTGAGGAGCTTAAGTAGGCTGAACATCTGAATCCATTTAGCAGCAAGGTGACCATCTTTCTTCCTTATCTGTTACCCTCTGCATTTATGCTAGGGAGTTGCTGGCTTGCAGAAAAACTACAACTTCATTGTTTCTGTGCTTTTAACACATACTTAAGAGTGGCTAAGAATACATACAAGTACTTAGAAAAATGTAACTTTGGGCTGGTTGGCTGAACTAAAAATTCTTGCTGCCTTATTTATTTTCCTTAACACCTTTCACATCCCTCAAGGCACGTTATGACTTTGAAAACCAGATTATATATGTGTCTTGACTACTCAAGTGCTTAAACTACAGAGTGCTAGACACGATACAACGTATTTGGAAGAATATTTAGCAAACGAAATTGGTAGGAGAAGATTAACAGGCAAAATGCAGTTCTGCATATGATTGTCCTAAAGCATTGAGAGTAAAGTGGTGGGCTTCATTGCTCTGTCAGATTTGAATGAAAGATATAACATGCTGCCTCTACTGAGGAGATGATATCTGCCAGCTTCACCACTATGTTTTATATTACGAATTACTGAATATTTTTAGATGGACTAATTACTTAAATTCAGTGAGGAAGTATGTTGTAACTACAGATGCATATATATGTATTCAGCATGTCGTGGATGTTAGAGTGATTTTTTTAAAATATATTTTCTCATGTTTTTTATGCTTTGCATGATGCAAAATACAGCATGCATTAATCACACTACTGTTATGTGGCGTTTTACTGGTGTTACAAATCTGAGTCAGATTCAGGGGAATATGGGAAATATTTTCCTTAATTTTGGAGAATTTTCTGTTCCTCGTGGCACACTGATTCAGTTTGGATCTTAGGCTTTCCCTGTGGATCAGTACAGTGCCTTGCTAATTTTAGTGAAGCTTAGCAGTGTTTCTCTGAACAGATGAGAGACTTTCCCTTGTTTTTTTGTGGGGAAGAAGAGGAGGAGGTTTAGTTTTCTGCTGGTTTAGTGTGCTGAAATGGCTTAGCTCAGGGCCTGGCTGGTGCTGGGACCATGTGCAAAAAAAAATGCTGGAATGATGGGGAGAAAGGTGAATCTCTGACACTTTGGCAGGTAGGTCAGCTTGCTTTGCTGCATTGCCACAGTCAGAACAATTTGAAAATAAGGAGTAATCAGTTATTTTTTAGGTGGGGCTCATGTCCTTGAATAAGGCATCTCAGTGGCTGCAGCTGGATCTGCCAAAGCTGTGTGGTGGTGCCTTGTGCTCTTCTGTCAAATTGTTCCTTTCTAGACCTAATAAATGTTTTAAAAAAATTGATACATTTCCATTATTTTCTTCTGTTTCTATAGAACAGCATTTTGTCAAAATGCTTTTCCTGACTTCTCAAACTAGATGTATTCAGAAGGATAACATCTGACTGATAACTATTAGAAAATAAATTAGCATAGGATTTTTCTTTAATAGTCCCATTTGTGAGAAGTAATGAGGTCACTGCATGGTAAGTTTTGGCTTTAATTCGGCATTTTTTTGACAGCCTGTTAGAAAAGCATTGTTTAGGTAGGCACTCCAAATAGAGAGGCTAGTAAATCTTTGTATAGAAAATGTGCTGTCAGTGTTCGCTCTTACCATGTGAACTTGATCTGTGTGCAGGAAATGCACTCACCAAAATGCTGTCTGCTCCATCCTGCTATTTGAATTATTTTTTTTTCTCCTGAGTTCTGGCAGAGAGAGGAATCTGTACAAACTTGATCGCAAAGGTGAATAACGAGTAAAACCCCTAGCAGCTGGCTCTCTTGCTGCTGTCTTGGTAGATATGTATTGGCTTTTGTGTATGGAAAAGTTGCAAATGTCATTCTAACAACAGAGATGTTGCTGCTTTGTGTATAACAGCAGTAGGCAACCACAGGATCATTTAATTAAATTCATGTATCTGTTAATTTTCTAATGTGTTACATGCACTGGAATCCAAGTTCCTTAAGACTGTTTGGAAAGCTTAATTCTTTCCCTTCATATTTCCTGAATAAGTCTTAAGAATCTAAACATTGGGCAGACTGTTACTTGACATGGATTTGTTGTATTCCAGATTTGTCCTGGATTGTGGCAGAATTTATTTCATAAAATCTCTTCATAATTCTAATTTTTCTTTTTAAATGGCACCACATCACACGTTATCCAAAATCTGACTCACTGATGAATTATGTCTTCTAGAAAGACAGATGGAGAAAGCAAATGTTGTTTAAAATTTTGTCTGAAGTATTGTATCTCTGCTAATAGTCACTTTTTAATCTCAATTGGTGTACAGTGGTTGGTTCTTCACTGTTTCTTAAGGGAGAGGTAGCATGTATAGTTCTTCAATGCTATTGCCTTGGCTATACTATAACCAATATGTTCTCATGGAGTTTCTCAGCTAAGCAATATAAAATGAGATGTTCTGTCTTGTGGGAGACTAGATTTAAAAACATTGTTAAAAAACATTTCAGTTCCTCCAGTAGAATTTTCACCTTTTTTTTTTTTTTTTTTTTAACCACAGGCCTATATAATTGTTTACTGAAATTTGTGGATGTCTTTAAACAGATGTAAAAATTCTTAACTCAGCATCTCACAGATGTACACAGTGTAGTTTTCTGTTTAAAAAGCAATCTTGTGCAGAGAAATATTATTGATATATAAAATGTGTGCAAAACTGGTAAGACTTCTGTTCTTGTTGAAATTTGTGTATTAGTGTCGCCAAACTCTGTACGTATCTGTCTTATTCTATTGATTTTTAAGGGAAACACAGTAGAATTTTTCTTCTTTTCATCCAGATAGTGTTTTGATCAGAAACATTTCTCAACAGTGATATCCTTTTCAATTATAAAACAGTGTTCTCCTTTTATAGCTGAGTATTAAATAAATTTAAAAATAGGATCAGCATGACTGAAATAAGATCTTTTTGTCAAGATTTATGTATGTGCATACAGAAATACTACATTTCTGAGTATGGCAAATAATACGTCAAGTCTAAGCCACAAAACAGGAATGTAGATGGATCCTTGCAGTGTATGTATTTTATAGTTACTTTCCCAGTGATTTTTCTTTCATGTAGATTGACATAAAGACAAATATGTACTTTCTGTTAGATATTAAACCCACTATCTCACCTGTGAGGAATTGTAAAATTATATCCCTTTAAAAGAGAATACATCCATCTACAAAAATTGCATCTTCAAGACAAGGCTTTTCTTATTTCTTCTTAAGTGTATTTGGAAACAAAGAGGAAGCTACAGGATTTAAGTCAGTTTGAAGATTGCATCAAATACTGGGTGTCCTCTAATTTTGCTATAGTTATGTAATATATTGGCATTTTTTCACACTCTGGGCATACATTGTTTTATATCTGTTCAGCAAGTTTTTTTTAAAGGACCTACATCAAAGGATCATACTGCAAATTCGAAAGGATGTAAAGGTCTCTATGGTACCATAAACAGTATAACAAATAATTTGTTGTAGAAGCAGCTTCTAAAATTGGGTCTTTGAGGGTGGGGAGAAATGTTTAATATGTGGATATAGCTGGTAGTTCTTAATGGTAATTAGTAGCTATTCAAGTAAGAGTTTAAGTAGAACATTAATGAAAATCCCATCCAAGCTTTGCAGTAATAGGCACTGACTGCTGTACATCCATGTGTGTTGTTTTGTTTGTTTTTTTTTTAATTGGGTCTATCAAACTATCATTAATTCTACCTATCCTGTTTTTTCAGTGTAGTTTTACATTCCAGTACCTGAAACCTTTCTCTTCTTGTGTGAATGCCTAAGAGACATTTATCTTGCTACGGGACTTTGGCATTTATTTCATTGGCTCGGTAAGCAGAAACGTTGGGTATTTTTCGAAGTATACCCTTGGTATGGAAGCAGCTTTATAGCTGAGTATCACAGCTTATGATAAATGAAAAAAATATTTTTTAAGTATAGGCATCATTGCCTTGTTAATGTGCTTTCCTCTCTGCCCACCCCCTCTCAGTCGTCGTCTTTCTGTCAGTCCATTAAGTACCACTCGGTCATCAGTTGAAAAAGCACTGAAGGTGAAGTGAGTGCAGTCCTGACTTTTTGTGTGTCTTTGTTCAGCCAGATGAAGGATGAGGCTGTTCATTTTTACCACTGTTCACAATGGTGGAGCTCTTACCATTTCCATCCATTTCACAAATTGGGTCAGAGAGTAGAAGGGGATGTGAGCAGTCAGATATTGCCCTTAAAACTTGAAAAATAAATCCTTCTGTTTTTTCAGTGTGTGCTGGTGAGTGTTAGATGAACCGTATTTATTTATTGTAAGACCTGTTACAGTCCCCACGCAGGGGCTTTGCTGCCCTGGGGTGGGAGAAGAAATAGCTTGTGAGGCTTCATTCCCCATGAGACTTGGGGTTTGGCTAAAATCTCCTCATCTTTGAAAAAACCCTGAGCTGTGCAGCCCAAACATTAACCTTATTTAACATTAATCAAGCTGTGTTACATTCTGACCTAAAACCGTTTTAATGGGTGCTACCCAGGTCTATCCAAGCTATCCAAGAAAGGATAGAAGTTGATCTAGTGAAGTCATAAGTATCTGTTTTAATGAACTTTGTGAGAATTATTTGCTCATTTTATTGATGTCTAGTGGCTTATGTTCTAAAAAAACAGTTAGAAAAGATCCATCAGTGTTTTGGAACTCTGTAGATGGGGGCAGCATTTTTCCATGTTAAAATTATCTTAATGTCCAAGAACGTGATGTTCCATTCTGACTCAGTTCAGTCCATATCTGCCTACATGTTTATGGACACTGTATTAAGCAAACTATCATAAGATATATAAATTTAATTCAGTATGCTTATCTTTGTGCTGTCTAGGTCTGTTGGAAGACCATATTAATTTTATCTCTATTGTAAAGTGCTTATTGATTTTGAGTATTTCCACATTTTAAGTATGATAGTATATTGCAATGCAATAGTTTAGATACCTGTAAGCTGTTGGAAAATGTGGTTTGTGTGTAATTTTCTGCCAGGCAATGAATTTTTGTCATAGTTAACGTATCATCAAAAGAAAATTGCTTTCAAAAGAAATATTTGATGAGGGAGTTAAAAAGTAATTTTTTTTCAGAATAACATTTTACTTTTCAGTGATTTTTTTAAAGTTGTAATTTATAACTTATGTTCTTGACAATTATAGTAAAATCTAAATACTCAGTTTTAAAAACTTTTCCAGTTTTCTGTTTTGACAGACTTTGATTTTTTTCCTTTGTATATGTGTAAAAACTGCTTTCATTCTGAGTTGAAAATTTCCAAAAAGCCCACTTTTAGTAATTTCTGCCATGATTTGATACAGCACTTTATTTAAAAAAAAACAAAACAAAACACCCCAAACTAACCATCAGGACGTTTTCCATCTCCACATCAGGCATTGAAATCTGTATCCATGTAATGAAAATTTTTAACTTCTGAGAAAAAGGTGTTTTTCAAATATATTTTTGTCATAGACAGTTTTTCCCCTCTCTGTCCTGCCATTTGCTGAGCTGTGAAGACCCTCTTAATCTTCAGCCTTCCACATTTCCTAAGCCTTGTTGTGAAACCTCCTGCATTTTTAAATTAGGAGTTCTCCCAGTTTGCCAGCTTCCTTTAGCGTGGAAAAGTGGGGAGAGATAATGGCAAGGAAAGAGACGTTCTGCCTACGGCTTGGAGGGTTTCTCTGCATTAGCTGTGCTGCCTGCTTTTTCCTTGTCTGGCGTAGGTCAGGCATTGATGGATCTTTTAATATGACTATCATCTTCCAACACAGAGCGTGGGAATGGATTAGCCTAGAGGTTATGAGAGTCGTTCTCTAAAACAGTATTTTAAGGAGGACATCACTGGTAATTCGGCTTAACATCCACTTTTCTTGTGTTTTGCCAGCACTATTCTGTATGTGCATTCGTAGCTTTGATATAGTTCCTGCTGTTAGATGTTAAAATAACTAAGGAATACAGTTTGTAGTCTTCAATTCCTTTGCTATTTGTCTTATCCAGCTGGCATAATGCTTGCTTATAAGAACAATTAGGGAAATATTTAAATGGATTTGTTTGGGGTTTTTCCTGAGTCAGAGGGACTTTCTTTTGGTATTTTGGTGTACATGAATTATAATGACCTTACAAAACAGGTGTTGGGAGGATAGTAGTTGCATGTGTTGAATTGAAAGTCCTCCTGGAATATGAAGTTGTCAGGCCAAACAAATCCAGAAGTTACCAGATGCTGCTGGGATAAACTTTGGGGCAGAGTTTAATGTGCAGTAGAGTTTACTGGGAACTACCAGTTAATGTATTTGGAAATACTGAAAAGAATTAATAGGTGGCAGGTAATGATGTTGTGCTAGAATTTTAAAGGAAAAATATTAATTTTGTTGTTTTTCCTAACAGTTCTTTTGTCTGAAAAGTATTGATTATTTTCAAGAAAAGTAAACCACCTTTTTGCTAGTAGAGTTCAAATTCTGCCATTGACAAAATAAACTGTGATTAAATACTTCTTAATAAAGATTCTTTTGGATTGCTGCTCTTGTTGGGTAGTTGTTTCTTGCTTAGGAAGGGATTGTTGCTGACTTCAGAGTTGCAGTAATTAATCAGGACTCTATCTAAGTAGCTATTTTGAATGGATATCTAATTGTTATCTTCCTTCCTGGTCATTTCAGTGATTGGTTGGAGAATGTTGCAGATCTCAGTGAATTCTCCCGAGTCTTCTGCATGGACACAATGATAGCAGTAGTACTGAAAGGTTAAAACAAACAAGGAAAAACACAGTACAGGCATAAGAGGATCCTGGTATTATAAAATCTAAAGACCATGCCTAGGGAGCAATCTGCAGAGCAAATATAGGGCATGGAAAGTCTGAGAAGAAGGCTCCCATGAAGTCAGCAGAAGGAACTGTTGTTAGCAGGTACCCTGAGTTGACAGGAACTGTGGGTTCAAGTTGAAAGGCAGGGACAAGAGTGCCCCTTCTCTCACCCAAGAAGTTGCCTGTTAACAGTCATGGTGGTCTGTTAGCCTGGGTACAGGTCTTTCTCTGCTGTTGCTTTTGCAAACTCTGTTGTGCAAGACCAGTCTTCGTTATACATGATTATGATGGTGAACTTCTTGATTTGTATTTATTGACTGAATTCTGAAAATACCTAATGCAATCCCTCTGTCAGCTCCCCAAAGTCTGAAGTTTTCCTGCGATCAGGTGCTGTTGTGTGGCTCAGGTGCTGCTCTGCTGCCTTGAGCGGGAAGGAGACAGCTCATGTCTTAGGGAGCGTTTGGTAACTGATGTGACTTTGGGTTGGGTTTACTCACAAAAGAGGGTTTCAAAGGGTCATGAATTGCCAGTCAGTCCCACCCTCTCTTGATGTGCACTTAGCTGCAGTTCTTTGGAGTTTTTTACTTGGTTTTGTTTTTTTGTTTAGGTCTGAATTGTTCAATATAATCCCTTTCCCCTTGAACAAGCCAAGCTGAAAGCACTTTTTTGTTAATATTACTGAGGTGTTTTACTGCAGTAGCGGCAATGATTACAAGGCTACTACATTTTGGCTAACAAATGCAATAAATGTGATGAAAATCCCCCTGTGATTTACATTTCACTGCATAACATGTTTATATAACATGTTAAACACTTCTGTCTGAAGAACAGCTTTCCACAAAGGTAAAATGTATTTTCTATGGTGCTTTTTAGAATTACTGTGGGAAACAGTAATTCCTGCTCTCTTTTCTCTCCCCACACACCTCAGTCTGCATTTGCCAGTGTTTTAAAATACACATTTTCTTATTCTCCCTGCTGCCCTTTGAAGTACAATTTTTTCAGCATGTCTTTCAGTTTTATGAGGTGAGAGGCTGTTATCCAGAGGACACAGCTTTCCCGACGCCAGGGACCTGGCGGAGGGGCTGGGCAGGAGCAGCCAGGTCCCTGCCTGAGCGCGCCTTTGCGCGAGCGCTAATTTGGCTTTTTATATTCTTGTCCTGTCTGTTTGTGGTATTTAATGCTCTAACATCTCTCTGGTTGGGTGAGCCCATATGTCATTCAAATGGGAACCTGTGCCTTGCGATTGGCCTGACAGCCGCTCAGCCGTGGAGCACAAGGATAAAATTATGAAAACTGTGTCTCTGCTCATTGGACCAGTGGAATTTACAAGCATTTCTCCTCGTTGTGCCTAAACACTGTGTTGCTGCGCCTCGGCTCACACGGCAGATTTTTCTGGATTATAAGCCTTGTTGATGGTGTGAAAGCTCACTTGTCTTCCCCCCACCCCTGTTTTTTCTTTTCCCTTTCCTCTTCCTTGCTCCTCACAGACAAAATCAAAAGTCTTGTGCTTGAATGCTTTGATGGTTACAAAATAAATATTTTATTTATGTATTTAAAATAAAAGCAGAGGTATTTCTAAGTTAAGCAATGTTTTCCTGCTGCTTCATTCTGTCAATGTATTTTTACAGTCAATATGAGAATTGTTATTTATATGCAGATTCTATTTACTTCAGCATTATTTATAAAGCAATACCGTGTGATGGTAAAGCCATGTCTGTGAAGTCATGTATTTGCTTCATGTCTCCCTTTGTGTGGTATGGTACACATTAAAGATACATAATTTAAACATAAATCTTACTTGGCATAAGGGAATAAAACTATTTTCAGCTCATGAAAAAGCCCCGTTAGGTATAAACTTGAAAAGCTCTTTCTCAAAATGACTATTTCAAACTGATAGCACAATTCTACTGTAGCATAGCCTTACTTTTTTGCGTGTGGTTGAAATGTCATGGCCAAAATCAATTCATCTTACAAAAGTTTGCAAAGTACGCTTGATAATTCTTGCTATGGAAACCAAACTCTGCAATCTCCATGTATTAGCAAGACATAATTTTGCTGAACTATCTTTGCCTTTTGTTTCTGTATATTCACGCTTACTTAATGTACCTTGTTATTGTTTTAGTTTAGAAACCCAAAACAAGTTTCTCAATAATTAAAATTATCAAGGTTTTCCTGCACCCTTGTATTATCAGAGAATTTGCTGTACTTTCCACATATGAAGGATGAATTTACTGTTCAAGCCTAGAAATAGTGGTGAATACTGGAGTCACAGTATGTATACTAAAGTATCAAAGAAAAATTGATTCCCAGACCATTCCCAGGCTTGTTTCTCTGATAGTGAATTTAATAGTGCCCCTGTATGTAGTTTTTACCCCTTCTTATTCACTGAATAAACTTAGCGGTAGGAAAAATGTAAGGATGGGAATAGTTAGTGTAGTTGAAACTGGTTTTGGTTTTGTGGTTTTGTTTTTAGGTTTGTTTGTTCTTTGGTTTGTTTGTTTTGGGGGTTTGTGTGTGTGTTGTTTTTTGTTTGTTTTTCTTAATAGAAGTAATGTAGCCTGTTCTTATTTTATTGGAAGTCCTTTACTTTGGACAAAAGTAGAAGACACCTGAGAATGGCTATCAGGAAAAAGTTATTTCTGATTGATCTTCCAATTAGTCACAAATGGCTTGTATCATAACTTGTATAGTACCTCTCCTGACTATCATCATCAGACAAAAAGATTGTGGAGATCCTTTTAATCTGACACATTATAGAGCTTCTTTGAGCCTTCTGCTGTTCTCTTTGGGTTTGCTGGTAACAGTGTAAGGGTGGCGTTACCTTTCGTATTCATGATCTATGAAAATTTTAAAAGGGAAATCTTTATTTTCTGTTTGCCAACAGAATTATGTGCTGCTTTGTGAAATGCAGACAAATCCATATTTCTTGCCTCAAGGACATTGCAATGTAAATCCCTCAGCTCATACATTCATGTGTGCATCACTAGTTATGAGAGTGGTGTTGGTCCTGTTAAGCTCAGTGGCACTACTCGTATGATTAAAATTTAAAAATGCATAGCAGTTTGTAGAGTTGGAACTGGAATAACATGTAATGAAAAATAAGGAGGCGGGTGAGAAAAATGTATTAGTAAAGGTTGAGGGTTTTGTTGAGTTTGTAGGGTTTCTTTGGAAATGCGTGCATTTCAACTGGGGCTGACTTCATAGTTTTATTTATAATACAAACTTTAATAAATCATAAGACCTATATAGCGAGTACTTTGAATTAATGTATTTCATGAACCCAGCTGTAATGTGCTTTCTAGGGCTCTGCAAAGCACTGCACTACATTGTGTGTCTGCCCTGTTCATGTGCTGAATTTCTTTCCAACTCCTTTTATATTACTGCACTTGAGAGAGTTTTCACTTGCTAGTTGGAACAGAAGCTGAAGGGGATCTTTAGGAAAGCACAGTCAAGCAGGCATAATAAATTTTGAAAGGCATAAAAACCTACCTCCCAATTGAGGGAGGTAAAGATTTACAATACATCATAGAAATACTTTTTTTTTTGGTAGAGCAAAAATTTTCTGACTATAAAGCTTTTCTTACTGCAAGTGGCAGTGGAAGAGCCACTCACAATCTAACCAGTTGTTTTCTTTTTGACTTGAAGATGAAATAAGATTCTTTTCAGATATGTTACAGGCAACAAAGTAGAAGAGGCAATGCTTTTAAATAGGTGATTTTCTAGGCTTTTTCTCTGATGCACAAAATAGTTATGTTGGTTGTTAATTATTTGATTACATGTCTTGTCTTCTGGAGAGATGTTGATACACACTGCACTGATTCAGCTTGTCTTTCCTCAAGGGAGCAGGTTCTGAATGATGTGCTTCCAAGGAAGAACAAAGACCGGTGAAACAAACTAGCTTTTAGTTAAAGATCACATCTAGTAGTATATGCCTGGTACGCCTTATGGTGTGAAGTCATAAACTGAGATCGTTTCAAAGGGTCCCCAGTTTACAGCTTCCTTTAAAAAAATGCAAAAAGCAAAATCCGCCAGAAACCACCACTACCCAAAAATGTTAAAAAAGTTTTATAAACAATCTCAAATTTCCAGGCTAAACAGAACATTTATCTTCAAGTTTGAAGACAGCTTTTTCTCTTAGATTGATAATTTAATGACATTCACCACATATCGGAGCTGTTGAGAGAATTGGATTATAAAGATTTGTAGACTGCTTTTAACAACACAGACTATTAATTTATTTTACCTTTCTAACATTCCTGTTACTTTGAAATGTTTCTTTTTAAAGAGCTGTTGTATTTTATCATAAAGCATTCCTGCTTTCACTGCAAACGGGTATTTATTACCGCTTCTCTCCCAGGTGAAATATAATGACATCATCTTTTCCCATCTATTTTGAATGTAGTAAAAGGAAGAGGTTTTACAAGCACGCTGCTATATGTGAGGAGAGGAGGAAAACAGGTGGATATTTGGGAGTGTTTTGTAATGGGGTCTTACCCAAAGGAAACCTCCCTTACTTTTCATATAGGTATTTCCTTGCCTACGTGAAATGGCTGTTTTCACCCTGTTAATCCCCAAGTAAAACTTTCAGTGCCATTCCCTTTCCTTGCTAATGCATTTTTGTAAAACTTTGAAGGTATTTGTGGCTACTGTATTTGTGTTGCTTGTTTGGCCAACATTGCTGTTTTGAGCATTGATCTTCATTTTGAATCACAAATGTTTTGCAGCTTTTTAAATTTACTAAATTTCTTAAAATATGGTAATCTTGGTGATTAAATAGTAGCAGATTACATAGTTCTTTATTTTCTGTAAAATTAGAAGAGTCTTGATAATTTTAAACTGAGGGGATTTAGTTTATTTTTACCTCTTGACATGAAAGAAAAGCTGAGTAGAAGCTAAAGGGCTTCACACAGGTTACTTAAATTTTTTTAATAGTTTGCTTTTAATTCACAATGCTCCTACTCTTTTTCCTTTTCTCTTCCCTGCTCAGCCCCTGCTCCCCAATTTCTGTGCACCAGAGGTCAGTTTGGCTCTGTGTTCTTTAAAATATGCTGCAACTGAACTGTTAAATGGAACAACAGCATCAGCATAAAACACAGACTGTATGAGGTCTGAGAGGATGGAACTGCACATAGGTTATTCATAAATACCTAAATCAAAGTGAGCTTACCCTATAGATGTATTTTTTTCATAGTGAACTAACAGTGTTTTTGAGCTGCAGTCCCCTTCTCATCACAGAGTAATAATCCCAGTTCATACTGTTCATGTTTTCTCTTTTTCTTTCTTCTAACTCCCACAGCACAGCTTTTTCAATCCAGCATTCACTGCACATGTTCCAGTCATGAGGTTACAAAGCTGACATTGCAGTCTCAGCAGAGGTTATCTCTTTAAAATTCCCTAAAATTCCCCTTTGGCACATCCAGTTTGGCAGCTGGGTTTCTGTAGGAAACTGATGGAGCTACCCCCTCCCCTTATGTCCTCTATAAAAATAGAAATCTATTAAACCTCTGGCCAGAAGGGCAGATGGGTAAGTACTCCCTCCAAAGCAGCAAGTGCTGCTTCCTAAGCTTTTTCTCCCTAGTTTTATACTCTCAGAAAAATACCAGGTTTATATACTTCAGAGCCAACTCAATAGTGAAAATATTTGCTTTTAAAATAAAAAGGCAGTTTGCCTGGTGTTCTTCGGGACATGTGAACTCTGCTCTGGAGGGTATACACAGCTGCTGAGAAATATTGACCTGTTGTTTGAAATATTTTAGTTATGCAACTGCAAAATCAGAAGCTTAGTTTAATTGTAGAAGCTCGTACCTGAACAGTGCTTTTGCCAAGAAAATACAACTGATACTTTGAGAAAGATGTGCCAGACCAAATGGGAGGCTTATTTGTCTCACTACCAATATAGAAAAGTGATCACTGATCTAAAAATGTTAAAGAACTCATCTAAATGGTCACTGTCCACTTGTATTTTACACAGTGGCTTTACTTTTGTGCAGATAATGTCCCTGAAATGCATTAATTATTTGTTTCCCCTTCGTGCAAGGAAAGGAGAGAGAATTGTGTGTTCCCTTCCCTGCATCACTACTTTTCCCTAGGGTGTCAATATGGGTGAGAGCTGCAGTGGAAGTCGCCCTGCTTAAAATGGGTTAAATTTTATGGCAGAATTTAGGTGTTTGAATTTGAGGAGACACAAAAAGCCAGTGTCATCTCTGAAAGTCAGAGAGGCTCCTTTTGTATCTTTACTTTGTACTGCAGCTTTCTCATGACACTTGTGTCTTACCTGGCTCTGTGCATCCTCTGTTCTGGGGAGCTGGAATTTGTTAGTTTGCATAAGGGGTGCTTTTCTGGAAATTGAGCTTTAGAACAGCTTTGCATGGCTCCCTTCTGAGAACCTGTGCTTTTTCTATCACCTTTGGAAGGGCTTAGCACTCTTTTGGCCCCTGTGGAGAACTTCCAACAGCACCTGCCGTTTTGACTCACTCTGCCTGGTGCTTGTGATCTCTTTGAAAACTGTGACCCCTAAATAAGCTTTTCTTATCTCTTCATTGATGGTCAACAAACAGTGACTACATGCCTTAGACACCTGATGCTAAATCTTGTATGAGTTGCACAGAACATTACATTTTCTCCTTGTAAGTTACCATGTCTGTTTCCTTGTTTTTATTGAGGAAAATCTTTGCTAACATGGCCTCACTGTTTAGCTGTCTCAGAGTCAGCCTGAAGCCTATTTCTTTGTATGTTGCTTTTTAATACAATGAAGTGTCTACCTTCTTGTCAAGCTTACTATTTTTACCATTCCTGATTTCCCCACCTCTTACTTATTAAGAACTTCATACGTGTTTGTCATAGGAATTAGCAAAACTAATTTTGTCCTTACCTTCCTCTGTGTCAACTGGAGTTTGTTGGAGGAAAAGAAAAAAAACACCCCCACAAATAGCCCACCACTCTCTATTTTCTAATAAAATAAACTTGCAGATTCTTGCAATTTATCATTGTTCTGTGTTCTGTGAGCTCTTGCAATCCATTTCAATGCAAAGTTAGATGGGTTAACATAGATTTCCCTTCTCCACCACACACGTAGAGAAATTTATGGAACAAAAAAATGTAGGCTTTCACCTCTTGCAGCCCTTTCTGAAAAAGGCTGCTTCCTAACTATTTTGATAGGAGAAGTGAGAATGCAGAGGACTGAATATTCAAATAGTGTGCGTGAGGATCGCAGTTAGATTGGGAGTGAAATAAGAAGCATGTAGAGTCCTCACTTGTGTGGTGCAGACATCCTTAATCACCTTTCTGAACAAGCTCAAGTCTGGGCCCCTTGTGTGCTTAGCACTTTTAGGCACAGGCTGCCTGGGATATCATTAGTACTCAAAATAAAAATGAACTATTCAGTTTCTTGCTTGTCAGTTACTTTTGGCAAAATGCCCTGTGCCACACAGGTCCCACTGTTCTTTACAGTCTTGGTGTTGAAGTAAAAAACCCAAAGTTGATTAGTTTCTTGGTTTTTAATGGAAAGATCTACCCATAATGCAGCTGTTTTGTCAAAAGACACTCCTCTAGACATTACAGTTTGGAGGTATTGCATGTTCCTGATGGCTCCTTTAAAGTGTTTTAAAGTGCATAATTGGAACACTTGAGCGTAAAACTACAATTATACACTTGTGTGTTAATTTTGTGTACAGATATTACTTCAGTCTGGCCATAAATGAGAAGGAAGCATTTTATTGTGAGTGTAGGAATTTGTTTTGTGAATGCTTAAACAAAATAGGTGTTCAGATAATAGCCTGAAACCATCAGTCTTGGAGGGGAAGGGATGGTTTTAGCTTTCAAGAAAGGGAAAGGCCGTGCATGGATATACTGGAGATGCTTGGATGCTTAGAAAGAATATTTGGTATTATAAAGATTAAGTACAATATTTAATTTAAGATTATTTACAATAATAAAAAAAGAATTCTAGTAGGTTGGCAGAAAGAATGAATGAGCTTGATGGTCAGGTTTTCAGTAAATATTTTCAATTAATCAAAACAGGTCATTTTTTATAAGTGATATTATGACTATAAAGGTTCGTGTTTGTTTTTCAGTTCCATTTTGAGGCTAATGTTACTTGAGTTGGATTATCTCTATTCACGTACATTTAGCAAATGTTTCTAAGACTTGCTTGTGGTAACTGATATGAGAATAATTTACAATAATCACCTTATTTTCAGTATCATAAAACTAATTGTTTAAGAAATTATGATGTGCTATATGGTTTCAGCCATGAATTTGTAAGATTGATGTCCTTGATGTTTCTGTCAGTGTTTTTTTTATGTTTTCCAGTGCTAAGTAATAGGTCAAAATAAATAATAGAAACTGAATAAAACAAATATCTTAACTCTGTGGCTATAAGGAAGTTTCTTTTAAAAATATTTGTAGCAATATTTGATGTCATAGCTCTATTACAGTTGTAAGCAGTAGTGTTTGGACCATTATGTAAGTACTCTTATTTAAGAGGCTGACTTGTTTTTTATGTGTTCCATTAGAGAAGGGGAAAGAAGAGCAAGCACAGAGAAGATTTACATCTTCCTCTTTTTTTTTTCTTGTTGATGCTGTTTGGTCAAACTCGTCTAAAGAAGAAGGATTTTGGATAGGGGTTGTTTTGTATTGTTTTTTTAAGCAAGCGTAAGTACTCCAGAGTGTTTGCCTTTATCAGCCTACAGGAATGGGATCTTAGGAAGAGAATGCTATGCTGCAACATAATAAATTATGCTGGACTGGTAGAGACATAATCAAATTTTCTTATCCAGTTGATTCAGCCAGTCACTGCCTTAGGATTCCTGGCTGTGGGCAATTTTTAGTGTCCAGATGAAAAGTGTGATTTTTTGATTGTGATGTAGTAGAAGAAACTAGCAGAATTTAGACTGTACAAATGACTACATTTGTCACAGAAATTGCTGAACTTAAACAATAGCTGTGGGAGGTCATGCCTTTCTCTTTGGTGTGCTGACCTGCTATGCCGTGGACACTATTTAGGGGTTGAGATCTGTAATGAGAACACAAAGAACTGTAAATCTGTTCTCCTGCTACACATCTATGGCAAGTTTTTCATGATTAGTAGTGTCTCCAGTGGAACTGGAGATGACTTATGGGGGGGGGTAGCAGCAACCTGCTGCTCTGCTGTTTGAGTCAAGCCTAGGAGACAGAGCTGTGGGGGCTAACTGGAAAGTGATGATCTTGTCAAAATGTCTGGGCCAAAACTAGAGAGGTTCTCTGTTGAAAATCAGAAATTTGATGTGCCCCTTGGCTTTTAACTTTGTACCAAGACATTAAATTGAAGTATGTTTGGAGCAGCTCCACAATATTAAATCACAGAATGGTTGAGGTTGGAATGGTTGGAATTGGCCTCTGGAAGTCTTCTGGTCCAGCTCCCCTTCTCAAGCAAGGCCACCTTAGAGCTGGTTTCCCACAGCTATGTCCAGGTGCCTTTTGTGTATCTCCAAGGATGGAGACTGCACAGCCTCTCTGAGAGACCTGTCCCACTGCCCATTTACCCTCACATAGAAAAAGTATTTTCTGATGCTCAGAGGGAACCTCCTGTGTTTCAGTTTGTGCCTGATGCCTCTGATCCTGCCACTGGGCACGATTAAGAAAAGCCTGGCTCCATCTTCTTTACACCCTCCCATCAGGTATTCATATACATTCTTAAGACCACCCTGAACCATCTCTTTTCTAGGCTAAACAGTCCCAGTGCTCTCTGTTTTCCTCATATGTGAGGTGCACCGGCCATCTAATCATACTCGTGGCCCTTCACTGAACCCTCTCCAGCATGTCCAGGTGTCTCTCGTACTGGGGAGCCCCTCAGAACTGGACACAATGCTCCAGGTGTGACCTCACCAGTGTTGAGTTGAAGCACCTTCCTTGACCTGCTGGCAATACTTTGTCTAATGCAACCCACAATACCAGTAGTCCTATTTGTGGGAAGAGCACATTGTTGGCTAGTGTTTAACTTGGTGTCTACCAGGACCTCCAGGTACTTTTCTGATAAGCTGCTTTCCAGCTGGCTAGCCTGGGGTTGTTCCTCCTTAGGTGCAGGCTAGGAATAAAGAAAGAAAAAAGCAGCTGCCAGGGAATGTGTGTATATGTGTGCACTGTGAAGGTCTGTGAAGCCAGTTAGTCTAGTGGAACTAAACAAGGTTGAGCAGGAAAAGGAGACAGGCATGGCTTGCTTAAGAGTGCACAGCATCACTCCCTGTGGAAGAGTATAGAATCATAGAATGCCAAGTTGGAAGGGACCTCAAGGATCACCTGTTCCAACCTTTCTATATTCTTCTCTTACTATTTTTAAGAGGTACATTGAAGGGCTCAGAATGATCCTAAGTGGTTTAGCTCTGGAAGCTATTGAACTTAGAAATGGTGAAGATGTCAAGAATTCATCAAGAGTAATATCTTTGTAAGAGCACATGAATGAATTAAAAAGCCCTCTTCTCTCTTGAAAGAGGCTGGAAGAAGGAAGGAAAACTCAAGGGTGTGCAACATGTTGGGGAAGCAATGGTAAACAGGGTCTGTGTGTGTTCTGCCTTTTCACATTACTGCAATTAAAGAATAATGGCTGCATTTCTTCCAGCTACCAAGGTTGTGTGCCAGAAGAAATGCAGAAGGAAAGCTGTTTTACAGGAATATTTTTCAGTCTCCAGTAGTTAAGTGCTGGAAGTTGTCTGTGTATAAATGCTTAAAAATGGAGGATTACTCATGTGGTTAGATTACCTGCTGTTCAGACTCAATCCATAACTCTCTCATTTGTGTTCCCTGCTTTAGAAGGTTTGAATGGCACTGCGAAACTTGTCCGAAGAAAAATGTTTATCTGTATTTTCTTAACCATATTTTATTTTAACCACCATTTCAGAAATAGTGGTCAAAACTGTTACCAGTTCCTGGAGGCTAAATGGCAAATACAGGATTTGGGGACCGAAACCTGTTTTGTGGTCTATTCATAGATGTACAAGAAGTGTCCTGTGATCAATTATTTATGATATGATTAAAAATCAGGCTAAGTACAGGCTTTTGCATTTTTCTTTAATTGCTGGCATTTCATAAGTGAGTTTATTTCTGTTACTGCAGTGAGGGATGAGGTTTCATACATGCTTTTTATTGAAGCATCAACAACTGGAGACACCATAGGGACCAGATGAGGCTCACATTGATTGTAGCAGTTCTGATGTGCTTTTTTTTATATTGGTTTGTAAAATGGAAATCTACTACTTAAGCTACTTAAGCATATTACGTGATTCCTTTTAATTGTTTTGATTACATTAAGAAAAAAAGAAGGAAAGCAAAGTACAAAACCAGATACCTTCTCAGCAAATTCTCAGTCTCCTCTACAGTGTTGGTCTGAGGGGAAGGACATAATAAAATATGAAAATTTCTTACTAGATATTATAATATTTTAACCTGCTAATTTGCAGAAAAGACCAAATGTTGCATTAGTTCTAACTGTAGCACAGTGTACAAATCAGCACCGTTGGGCTCTTGTGTAGCAAAAATTTCTTCCTATTGTTTCTAGACTCAGCTGTTTACCTCTTCCTTGAAACTAATTTTAGCTCATCTAAAACATGCAAATTTTTTTGTTGGTTTGTTTGCTGTTTTTAGGGGAAGGTGGGAGTGGGAGGTGGTTGTGATATTGGCATAGATTTAGCATTTACAGCAGAGGAAGTTTTCATCAATTTCTGACAAGGGAATCAAAGTGTTCTTTTTTTGAAGGAGAGATATTGCTTTGCCTTATAAATGATTGACTATTTTGTGGTGGTAGTCTTTATTTATTTCGTTCTCATCATGAAGAATAGCAAACTTACTCAAAATCTCAGTACATCAAAAATATGTCAATACATAAAACATAAGTACTATTCCATACTACAGTCTATGCAAAAAACTATGTTAATAAGATGTGAAGGTTGCACAGCTAAGAAGTCAGAAAACATAAATGATAAGATTCTAGCAGCCACATTAACTGAGCCACATTTCACATCCTCTATATTTTATGAAATGCCTTTGACAACATAAATCAGAAAGAGAAGGTGCTATATATGTGCAACGTGGCTTAGTTAATGTTGCTTTTGGAACCTTAACATCTGTATTTTCTGACTGGAGAGTTTTTTAATAATGTAATCTTAGTAGTTTTTTACATTCTATTTTTTTATAGTTTCTCTTTTTTAAAAGAGAGGAAAATTGCCTGTACTAATAATGGGTTAGCTCAAGTTACTTTGATTTAAGCTGCAGTAAAAGGCAGTATGTTGAGAGCACTGCATGACAGGTACATATTTGATGCCATATGCATTGCACTGACGACTGGTATGTAATCATGCTTCTGTGCCCTTTTTGAGGAAAAGGGGAGTACAAGGCATGTGTTTAGTGTCCTGTCCTTTCTGTCCTGTACATTAACAGTAGCTCAGAGTATGACTGCATTGCAGACTGCAGTGTAGCGTAAAGATATTTGAGCTGCCTTTTAAAATGAACTGGCTTGTGTACAAGCAGCAGTCTGTTTACAAAAGCATGGATCTCCCTCTGACCTCATTCACCCTTCTATAGAGCATGGCAAATTAACCTAGCACGGCTTTTGGTATCTGCTCCTTGCAATGTCTGAGCTAGTTTGCGGATCTGTGTACTGCACTGCAGTCTTCAACATAGACATACATTTAATGACTCTGCAAAATCTGCTACCTTGCAAGTTCTGGAATGGAGATTATTGGGCTGTGACACAGAAACATGCTTTTTATCCTTTTGCTTCCTTGTTCTGGGTCAGAGGGTGGACCAGTATGAGGCCAGTGTTAATATTTCAAAGGCTCTTAATAAGATTTTAAAGTTCATACTTCAATGTAAAGGCAAGCAGTCTGAGAAAGACAGTAACATTGGGGTGAACATTGTGACCAATGTATTGTCATAAGGTCAAAGCTAAGTTATGAGAAGCAATAGAATTTAAAGAATGTATGAATAAAATGCCTTAGCATCAGGATTTCTGATTTACATCAGATTAATAGCCTTGACATTAACACCCAGGTTGTTACTTTGTTTCCTTTTAGGGTGGTGTGTTTTTTTTTTGTTGGTTTTTTTTTTTTTTTTTTTTTTTTTTTTTTTTTTTGTGGTCATTCAGTGAGAAGGACTTGTAGCCTTCATGAAGACTGAATGTACAAGCACGCTGGGGTTGGGACAGGAGACCAGGCTGCGCTGATTGTGGTAGAGTCTTCCACTGAATTTGTGCCAAAGGAATTCCCCATGCTGTATAAGAATATTATATTTTTCTTCTTTCTTCAGTTCAGCTGAATGTACATATGAAGACTTGAGTTTACATGGAATGGAAACTTCAAAATGTGAACCTAATTTTTTTTAAGTATGTGAAAATCATGGTGTTAGTTTTCCCTTACAGCTTTCTATTAAAAATATAGGAAAATGCACAGTTTGACTGTCAAGGGGAAAATACATGTGTTTTGGCAGAGGTCTGGCTTTGGACATATAAGACTAAGCAAGTAGATGTTTCAGAAAATCACAAGGTTTATTTTAAGATTTGGTGGGAGCTATGTGACACCTTTCTTTATCTTTTTCCTACTGAAGTGACCACTGTAAACTTAAAATAATTAGGATTAAATTTGGCTATAACATTTTGTTGACTGGAAGAATGTGCTGGTTTACTCCTGGTGTGAAGTACAGGGTGGGGTGTTTTGTTTTTCTGGGAATGCCACTCAGTATACATTTTGTATTCTAATTTCTGTGTAATTACATTGTTATAGTTGCTAGGAAAGTGGACTGTTTCTGTTTAGATTTCTGCAGGCAACACTTGTTTCACAATGTTTCAGATTTATTTTACTGTTTCTCAGCAAAGCAAGCCATGGAATCAGGTAATGTCAGCCTTTTTCCTGATTTCCACTCCATGCCTCTGGAGTCAAGTTTTTCCTTTCTAAGTAGGGCTTAATGCTAATCAGGCCAAACACACCCTTTCCCCCCCTAGATTTTTATATCATGACACTGTGGTTCGAGAGTTCTGAACTGTGCTGCTGTTTGGCTACTGACACTATCCAGGGTCTGCCTTACTTGCTGGGCACCAAATGGATTGCAAGGAGAAGCCATGACCAGTGTCACCAGGACTCGTTCCACATAGCAAGCATGTTGTGGTGACTGGCATTTTCAGGTGGGTCCCAGAGGGACTTGGCAGAGTCACTCGGCCATAGGGGACTTTCTTCTGTTACTGAACTGGATCTAGCCATTAGGATGGCTCCATCCCTGGAGGTTTTTAAGGCCAGGTTGGATGAGGTTTTGTGCAACCTGATCTAGTGGCAGGGTTCCCTGCTCATGGCAGGGGGTTGGAACTTGATGATCCTTAAGGTCCCTTCCAACCTGAATGATTCTATGATTCCATGAGTTAAAAGTGCGGTAGTTGCGTATTAGTGGTATTATTAGTGTACCTATGCTAACATGCTAATTCTGTTACATTTTAATTTAAAAAATAATTATAATGACTGTAATCTTTCTAATGATCCTTCTCCATTGACATTAGTTATGGATTATTCATGCAAAAATTGCTTAAAACTTCCATTACCATCAAGGTATTACCTGGACAAAGAATGTCTGCCACAAGACCCCTTGTTCAAGCAGGAATTAAAGATAATGGGCTAAGTTATAGGTTTAATTTGATTTCTCCCACCTCTTCATTCTGCCTGCCAATTTATTCCTCTTTTATTCTCATCCTTTCCTTGTTTGCATTCTGAGTGGTTTAATCACTGATGGTCACTCATACTTCTCCCAAAATAATGCTACTTATACTGTGTAAGTCAGATAGGAGGCAAAGTAATTATTATAGTTTCTGTCTTTGCCTAGAAATAGATTCAAATTTGTGTCTGCTCTCTCTTGAACTGTCCCAAAAACATGTGCATTACTGCAGGCATATAGAAGTTTATTGAATTCTCATCTCCTGCATTATGTGGCCACAAAGAATGTGGGTGAAAGGGCTCTAGGGTTTACCTTATGAAGAAGGAGGATGCTTGGGTCAGTCACTCCTGAGCCTTGTAAGTAATTGGCTTCAGATTTGTTTTGTTCTGGGGAGATTTTAATTAAGCTTTTTTATATGCTGTTTAATAAACATTTGTCCATGAGTGGTATCTTGTGATCCCCACCAGTAAAGCAGGAGGATTAATTTGCATGTAGTTGCTTGTTATTTAAATAGCCACAGAAATGATACTGAATGTTTGACTAAGGCAGTGGTGATGGCTGTTTGCACTGAACAGTGTAGCATCTAAAAGTGCAGGGAGCATTAGGATTATTGATGCTTGTTGATTTGGGTTGGTTTGGTTTTTGTGTTGTTTTTTGTTAACCAGTTTGGATTGGGAGAATATGGGGGAAAGATTGCGATGTAAGTAACTGATACATAAGGTCAGAAGAAGAGACCAGTACCTTTTTTTTTTTTTTTAATGTCAGTGTCTGGAAGCAGAGTGCTAGGAAAAACACTCAAGAAATTGGAGCAGTCTCCCAGCTTCTGGCAATCAAAGTGTTATTACCTCTTCAGGTTGCTTACATTTGTTATTTAGTACCTCACAGACAAGTTTTCATTGCTTTCTCACAGGACACAAATACGTGTTGAAAAGAGGTGGTTGGAACATAGGCATGGCTAAATCAGGTCAGATGAAGGGTTCCTGCAGCCCCATATCCTGCCTCCAGTGGAGGCTTTAATTGGACGCCTAGAGAAGAGTCAGAACAAAGCAAGCATGTGATACTTCCCCCAATACTCTTCCAAGCCTCCAGCTATTTTCAGTTCAGGGACTTCCTAAGCCAGATGTGGCTCTGTATATTTGGTAACCCTCAGAGGATGTATCTTTGGTGAACTTGTCCAGTCTTTGCTTGAGCCCACTTAAACTTTTAGCTTTCAAAACATCACTTGCAAGGAGTTTTAAACATTTGCTACCTCTGTGACTACAGAATTTATCTCTCTCCTGTTTTGCAGTTTACTTCCCAGCTTCTACCTTTTAATGCCTCCTGATTATTGTGTTGGACAAAATGGTTTTGTGGCTTTCTATCTGTTTTTTATACCTTTGATCATTCGTCTTACATTCCTCTGAACCTTTGTGCTTGACCCTTCCTGGGAAGACCAAGAAGTCTTTTGATCTTCATTCTTACCTGTCCTGATTTATCCAGAACAGTCATGAGTCCTTTATAGTTCTAAATTACTCATGTCTCTGCTTTTTTTGTCTTTTTTTTTTTTTTTTTTAAAGCCATGCTCCAGTTCTCACCTGCAAAGGCAACTCCAAGTTAGAGATTTTGTACTGTCATTAGTAATTCAGCTATTTCAGTCTTGAATTTGTTTAGACCTCTGCAGTGATAGTGTATGATCTTGAGCATTTCTTACTGTTTCTCAGTTTTTTCCATGAGCAGTGCCATCAGATTCAGACACATTCATCAAATCCCTCACAAAGGAGGCCTCCAGCATGGGAATCTCCCAAGATTTTTCCACAGACCACACTAGTGCAAAAAAAAAATTAAGCTTCTCTGTGATGGCTGTTTTCTCTGAATCTTTTTCTACCTTGATGATCACATGGCATTTCAAACTTTCTGGCAGACCTCCAGCTCCTGATGTGTCTGAAGAAGTGATTCATTACTTGATTCCCTTTCCTAGCTGTTCCTCCAGTTCTTTTTGGCCTGCCTTATTACATTTGAAGTGCCAGAGTTTACAGTCTTTCCTGTTTTCCCCATTTGGACTTGTTGGCTCATTGAAGGATGCCTTTTTGTTTCTAGAAACCTGTGACGAGCCCATGCTGATGTCCCTTTGCTCTTCTCAAGCCTTTCTTAATAGGTGGTGAATACTGATTCTGTGCTTTCCATGTGATTGTTGTTAAGCAGCTTTGATGCTGCCAGTCAGTTTTATTTCTTGTAGCTGCCTGTTAGAGCTTCCTTTTAACAACCTTTCTGCTTTTTATGTAGTTAAACTTCTTGAAGTTACGCACTACAGTAGCAGAGTCCTTGGTTTCCATTGTTCCTGTACGGATATTCAGTTTAACTGTTTCATTGCTGATGTGTAGTGGTTTTGCAGCTGTAGGATGTGGAAGTTGGTCATACCTGCTGCTCAGGACTGAGCCAAAGGCAGCAACTCCTCATGCAGGTTCCCTGACCAGCAGCTCCATAGAACAACCTTTGGCAGTTTTCTGATACTTTGGTCTCTGCTTTGTAGTTCACTTGCTGAATCTATATAGGAGGAGTTGAAATCTCCCTCTAAATAATCTTGCATGGTACCTTTGCTGCTCTAACTCAGTGTGCTGCTGTCAGCATTGCCACAGTCCAGCCATGCCTGGTGGTCCCAGCACTTGCTCTTCCTCATCCAACCAAGCCACAGACCTCTGCTGCTTGGTGACATGGAGTTTTGTTTTGATTTGTTTCTAAACTCTGTGTAGTGTGTAGTGTTACTTTGTCATCAGCTGTCTTCCCTATGTATTTGTATTCTAGGATGATGCAGAATAGCAACCCACTAGTTGTTTCGCTTCTACCAGAATTTTGATAGTACTACTGCTAGCACTTTTAGTTCAAGGTTTGATGTTTCTGTGATCCAGTTTTTCTTCTACTCTCTTGTTTGTGTACAAGGCAGTGTATTGTTGGATTTTCTTCTTGCCACTCTGCAGTCATCTGTGTCTGTTTTCATTCTTTGATTCTTCTTGGCATCTTCACTTGATAACCCACAATCTCCATGTCTTTATTTGTCATAGCAATGCCATGCTTTTGAACCATGTGTTCTTGTAAACCCTTCTCCTTATGGTTGAAATTTCACTCTCTTGCTCCTTCAGTACCAGTGACCTGGCTTCTATGTTCCAGCCCTCCTATACAAGTATCTTCATTGTAGAAATGCTCCACTTCCTAATGATTCTCCTACTTTGTCACCGTCCTGTCAACCAGACATTCAGATTCTTTTCTTCTTTCCAGAAGCCCATATTTTACCATTAGGATATCTTTCCTTTTCTTCCTAATGTTGCTGGGACCCAGATGGACCACAATATAGGTTTCTCCTCATAATTTCTGAGGAATCAGTCCAGGCTCTGTGACCTTTGCAGCTAATAGGCAAATCACCATGTGGTTTTCTGTCAGATCCCAGACTCCAACTGTCTGATTGCCTGATGATATTCCAACACACCCTTTTTTAGTTTGCTTTATAACTGCCTCATTTATGCATCAGCAGAGAGAGAGTATTTGTTAGAAAGGGTTAATTCTGTCACAGGAACATCTAGGTATCTGTGAAATGATGGTAAAGGAAATGAAAGCACAAGCAAAGAGAACATTTTGCAGAGATGGAGTTACAGTGCTGACCCTAGGAGTTAGCAAGGATAGGACTACTGACTTTGGGCAAAAGTAATACGAGCAGATCGAGTTATGATAGTAAGATCATCCTGCACAGGTGTTTAGATTTGACTTTATTGTATTATTTTTGCCTAGCAAATATTACTGTATTGTTGAATGCATGTAGTAACATTAGGTAGAACAGGTATGTGTTTACATGTTGAGTGAACAGATTTATCAGTGGATCAGAGACTCAGTGGGAACAATTCAGAGATAAAATTATATCCAATGTGCTTAAGTATCCAGTACATTTGTTTATGACAAGCATGTGCAGGACCATCTGAAATGTACTGTACTAAATACTGCTGATGGGGAAAACTTGGATACCTAAAACTGGGGCAATACAGATACAGTATCAGGAGCTCATTGAAAGCTTTCAAGTATCTCAATAAAATATCAGTGTCTATTGATATAAGACTAAACTGGTGCAGAAAATTCCTCTGATATTATAATTGACTGGCTTTTGGTTATAACTTAAAATTCTCAATGTGTGCATGTGGGTTCTCAGTGCATGGTACGTGTGTTGATTTGTCTGTTAATAGAACCTGTAAACAGGTTGTTTTCTGTTGTACTGGTGTCTGTTTGTTTTTTTTTTAAAGACTTAATGCCAGTAGACAGTAGGAGACTGAGAGAGATTGAACTCAACAAAACCACACCTGCCAAACTTGAAGGTTTTTTGCGTATGTCTTAAAAACACGTAAGCTAAAAACCTCGGGGTAAAAAATGTCACGAAAATTAGTACTTTATTGATTTTAAAAAGGTATTTGGCTTTCAATAGGTATTTTAGAATTGTGCCCTTTTTTTCTTTTCCACAGTTGTACTTTTGGGTCAGCACATCAGGAAGCTTCCTCTGTCTGTTTGCCTCAGCAGTGTGCCTATGCAGGGCAAATATCTAAACTGCTTCTGTATTTTCAGGCTGGGCACTATGAGATCATGATGTTCAGAAGCATAGCATTTTCCTTAGAATCTCTTCTTGAAAAGAGTAACTATACAGAGCACTTGTGCTTACTTCTCCTGTTTGGGCAAGAGGATCTAAGGGCTTGCATGAAATGCTGAGTAAAGGAGTAGGACTCTTGCATCAGGTGTATAGCTGAGGCTGTCACCTGTGCTCAGGTTGCCATATGGATGTCATACAGCTTGACTTCATGTCCTTTTGTGCCTTGACTCACCTTTGTGCTTTGCTTGGCTCTTCCAACAGATACCACCTCAGTATGGTCAGCAAAGCGTAAGTGGCTACTGCCAGCAGGGCCAGCAGCCCTACTACAACCAGCAGCCGCAGCCTCAGCACCTGCCCCCCCAGGCACAGTATCTGTCGCAGGCCCAGCAGAGGTACCAGGCTCAGCAGGTAAGCCCCGTCCTCCACAGCTGACAATCACACTCACACTGGAGCTGGAAGTCTAGAAATGATCTGTGTGAAATGAGCAAAACCCACCCGAGCCTTTTTCAAGAGAACAGTGTTAAAATTAAATAAACACAGAACCAGACAACATCCTTCTGAAAAGTCTTTGGGGATATACACACAAATACATCTGCATGTACTTTCAGGCCTTGTTTTGTATTAGCGTTTTATAATAAAGCCAGTTTAGATAACCCAGCAACTATTAAAACAGCTTTTAAAAATAAATGTTTCTTGATCAGATGTCAGTGGAGGCTAGAGCTAGTTTTCCTTGCTTTTGTTTTGTTTTTCTCTCACAACACAGACCTTGTTGAGAGCTCTTGCATCTAATGTGGTCAATCTTGTTTTGTTTTCATATTTCATTTGAGGATAGATGAATTCAAGGCATTTTGGAGCTCCTTTGTCAAGGGAGATTCTTAGGACATATTTTTAATTTATATTACAGCTATTAATTTGAATGATGTCAGTTGACACATCCAGTTAGTGAAACTGTGTAATTCAGTATCCATCACTGTTCTCAAATTGTGCTTTGTAGCCATTAAAATTTAAGTGATTCTGTTTTTTAACTAAGATCAGAAGTGACAGTGTATGGGGTCTGCTTCCCAGAGCTTGAGAATCGCCTGGAGTTTAGATATTGAGCACAGTGGAGGTCCAGAGCTGATGCAGCCGAGTGTGTAGGCTCAGTTCTATCTGCAGTCTCAGCTCTTGGTAATCACAGAGAGGTGATCTGGAAATGGAAGAATGAAGCTAAACCATACTCGCTGTCCTGGGAAATCTAACAAAAGTGAGTTGCTCAAGACTGGGTATTAGTGGAAGCATCAGCACTTGCTGCAGGTCATTGGGGATTTTTGTCAGGCATGGTTGATTAACGCTTTGGGATAATGCTGGTGCAATGTAGAAGCCTTAGCTTGAAATGAAAATAGCGTGTAAAATAAACTAACAAAAGATGCTGTAAGTAGCAATGATACAGGAGGTTCCCCTCCCTTGATTTTAAAATAAAGCTATGATAATTTCACTGTGTAATTACATGTTAATTTTTCTTCATCTGCATTTTAAAACTCCATTGAGAATTAACTTTTTTCATTAAAATGCTAGATGGTTTATGAAATAGAATTCTTAATTGTATCTATGATATTCTTGTAAATGTCACCACTTTCCATCTTTTGGATTAATATATAACTGCTACTTTAAAGATTGCAGTTGTGTCTTTTAAATTTAATTTTCTCCCTTTTTACTTTGGCATTAAATGCTTGATTTCTCTGTTACTTGAAAATACTGTTCATAGGCATTTTGGTAGAGTCTTAGCAGATAAAGTCCTAATAGTACAGCTTATGAGATAGAAAAAACACAACTTCTCTAAATGTCTACATATCACAGTTTGTGGGTTTTAATTTTTTTTTTTGTCTGACACTTCATCATATTTTAAATACTGACAGTTGAATAGATTGAGTATTTTAGTCTTTATAAACACAAAACATACCAACTATAACAAGAGACTCTGTTGATACACCATCCAGTTACACCATTTGCTGCCATAGTCAGGAAATTGAAGCTTTGTGCAATGAAGTGAGGGATAGCACAGGACAGCAAAAAGGCAAGAGTGAAGCGTTTCATATTTCATGATCTTCAAAGAACATGTTTGAAGAGAAAGGCAGGAACAGATTGGCAAGTAGAAGATCACAGAATTATTGAATGATGTGAATTGGAAGGGACCTTTAAGATCATGTAGTTCCAACCCCCCTGCATGGGCGGGGACACGCCCCACTAGATCAGGTTGCTCAGAGCACCATCCAACCAGGTCTTGAACACTTCCAGGGATGGGGCTTCCACAGTTGTCCTGGGCAACCTGTTCCAGTGTCTCACCACCCTCACACTAGAGAATTTCTTCCAAATGTCTAACTTGAATCTCCCCTCTTCCAGTTTTGATCCATTACCCCTTGTCCTCTCACCACAAGTCCTTGTAAAAAGCCCCTCCCCAGCTTTCCTGTAGTCTCTTCAGGTTCTGAAAGGCTGCTATAAGGTCTCCCAGAGCCTTTCCTTCTCCAGGCTGAACAGCCCCAACTCTCTTAGCCTGTCTTTGTAGGAGAGGTGCTCTAGCCCTTGGTTCATCTTCATGGCCCTCATCTGGACTTTCTCTATTAGCTCCATTTCCCCCTGTACTCAGCACTGGTGAGGCCACACCTGGAGTATTGCATCCAGTTTTGGGCACTTCAAATCAAGAGAGATGCCGAGGTGCTGGAGCGAGTACAGAGGAGGGCAACAAAGCTGGTGAAGGGCCTAGAGAATAAATATTATGAGGAACACTTGAAGGAGCTGGGAATGTTTAGTTTTAGAAAGAGGAGGCAGAGGGGAGACTTCATCAGTCTCTACAACTACCTGAAAGGTCACTGTAGAGAGGTTGGTGCTGGTCTCTTTTCACAGGTAATTAGTGACAGAACAAGAGGGAATGGCTTCAAGCTGCAACAGGGGAGGTTTAGACTGGACATTAGGAAAAAAAATTTCACAGAAAGAGTGGTTAGACATTGGAATAGGCTGCCCAGGGAGGGGGTTGAGTCACCATCCCTGAATGTGTTTAGGGGTCGTTTGGATGTCGTGTTGGTGGGTATGGTTTAGGGGAGAACTTTGTAGAGCAGGGATGATGGTTGGACTCGGTGATCCCAAGGGTTTTTTCCAACCTGAATAGTTCTGTGATTCCATGATTCCATGTCCTTCCTGTGTTGAGGGCTTCAGAAGTGGACACTGTGCTCCAGCTGGGGTCTCAAGAGCACTGAATAAAGAGGGAGAATCCCCTTCCTTGACCTGCTGGCCACGCTTCTTTTGATGCAACGCAGGACACAATTGGCTTTCTGGGCTGCAAGCGCACATTGACGGCTCACGTTGAGCTTCTCAGCCACCATCACCCCCAAGTCCTTCTCCTCTGAACTATTTTCAATCTATTTTCCACTTAGCCTGTATTTTTGCTTGGGATTGCCCAGACCCAGGTACAGGCAGGACCTTACACTTTGCCTGGTGGAACTTCATGCATATTTGCACAAATCCACCTCTCAAGGCTGTCAAGGTCTCTCTGGACCTTGGTTTGTGAATGGCTGGTTGGTTATCCTCATCTTCAGTAGTGCTCAAACTTGAAAGTTTTGATCTCTAATCCCAGGTTCTGAATTACACAGTAATTTTCTTGAGTATTTCTGTGTACGTGGGACTATTTCATATAAATAATAAGTACTACTTAACATCTTGGTACTTGCTCCTTTTCCCTATCTCCAGATTGGTTCCATGGCTGCTCTTCCCCTTGTCTCAAGAATGGTCTGTTAGAAAACTAGAGTAGTCTTCATCATACCATCTGTCATCCTTTGTGTCTGTCATTCTTAGTTTTGCTCTTTCTTTCCAGTTTGCTAATAAATTTCCTCCATGTTTTCTGTATTCTTCATTAACAGTTTTCTAGACCTCATACGGATTTTGTTACTTTTTGTACTCAACATTGGTCCCAGGTCCTAGTTTTGAATGGTCACAACTTTAAAGAATGTCTAAAGTCAATCGTTTCAGGATGTTGGCCTCAAGAGGAGACACTGGCCTCTGAAGGATGTTTTTTGCCTCATGCTGGTTAGCCAGAATTATGGCAAAACTTCAGACTGTGTTTTTCCTAGAGAGCGTGGGTAGACAATGAAGAAAGAGAAGATCACTCAAAAAATATTGAAGTAGTTCATGGTAGCCTCAGCTGTGGATAAGGACATTATTATTGTGGTCATTCTCCATGTACATAACAAAAAGGTGGTCCTTGTCCTAAAGAGTTTTTGAGCTATTCTGTACCTGATGGGCTGGAAGCTGATCTTGGTTGTAGCAGGGAACCAGCTTTGAGGTGAAGAACTGTCATCTTCTGGTTTAGGGTAGATGAGCCATCTCCATGATTGCCACCTTCTTTATGTGAATGTGATTGAACTGGTTTTACTTAGAGAGATGCCAGATGAGAGAAAGAGGGCTTGGCTTCTCAGTCATTTGCCTTTTTCCTATTGTATTTTCTTAATTTCCATTGTAGATTTGCCAATTTACTTGGGTATTATCAAGCTAAAAGTAGTGTTTATTCTGGATGAATGATGGACTTTTTCTTGCCACCCATTTCCTTCTACATAAAAACGTGTAGTGTGGTGTACTGGGTATTCTGTTATGGGGAGAAAACTGATAGGAAATTTTTAATGATAATGTTTTATTTTTGCTTTTAAACACAATGTGAGCAAGCTTCTGCAGTCAGGTATAATTCGTAGCGTTGTGCCTTGGAATTGGTACTTGTCTTTATTTCTCATGTATTGTAGAAGTGTGAAGCGATTGTTCCTTTTCCTTGACTTGCTTGAATTCAATATGCAACCTTGTCAACAAAAGTAAACAGATAAAACAATTTCTGGGACTGTTCCAGTGACTTGTGACTTTACATTCTTCTAATAAGCATAGAGGGAAAGGAGGAGACTGGGATTTATTTGAATGTTTGAACTGTAAGTTGTTTAGATCTTTGTTAAATTGATTACATGATGGGCAGAAAGGGAGTTTCCTAAGAGGTGATTTGATAGTAATACTGGCATAGTTTACTATAGAGCCATACTATAAGTCACCATTAGTCATCCCCTCTTCATACGAAGTGCCTGCTGTGTAAAAACTATTAAAGGAAAAGCTTTGTTTTAAGCACATTTATTGTTGTAGCAGATTCATTGATCATTAGAGATTGCCAATAGATGCAGATATCACCTTAGTTGGGTTTTTTTAAACTTCTTTTTACCTTCTCTTAAAAAAAAAAAAGATGTGCTGTAGTACTACAGTGTTGCCCTTGGCAGGGTTTTTCATCTTGAAATGGCATATAAATGAATAAATGCTTCAGTTGTTTTTGCAGTTCTAAATCTTTTGCCATAAGTAGAAGTGATATTTTGCTCAAGAATGTCATGTAATTGCAAACTTAAACTGTCATCATTAAACACTATTTTGTTAAGATAAGTGTGATGTATGTTTTGGGTTATGCTTTTCAACTGGCTTTTAAACAGCCATGTTTGTAGATTTTTGGTTTTATATAGCATGTGTACTGAGAGAGGATCTTGCCTTTGAGGTTTAATGTCCTATTTTATGAGTTGGGACGATGTAACTTTTTGACAGATGAAATACATCTGCAAGATAATTAATGGCATTAGTCTTAGTTAAACAAAAATAGTTACTTTATTCAACTCCTGTTACTGGTATCCAGAAGTCATCTTTACTGGAAGCTATCTGCTTGCAAGTTTCCAGAATACAGTGGGATTATACTCATCTCTTTTCTCATGTGCAAGCATGAGATAAAAAGGGGAAAAAAATGTGGCAGGTCCTTGAGGTGAGGCTTGTATATGCCCTTTCCTGGAGCATTGGCCCTTCTGGTTAACAGTGTGTATGAAGAGACTCTGTTTTTACACCATTCCTGTGTGGCTAGAATTTCTTTTAAATACCTTAAAGCAATAGTCAAGTAGTTCAGGCTCAGTCTTTAGTCTGTTTTTATTTAAAACCATAAAATGTTTTATAAACAAGCAAGCAAACAGGACTCCCTCACTGTTAGGTTTTATTAAAATGTTCTAAAAGCTGGCCAAAACTTTGTTTTCCTTCCCCAGTGTAATACCTTACTTACTGATAAGACCTGCTGATCATCATGAGATTTTTTTTCCAACCCAAAATATCATAGGACAAATAAAGGTTAGAGTAGTGTTTCTTTTCTGAGGGTGGGCTGGGGGTATTAATGCCATTCAGGCCAGTAGGAATTTGTGATTTTTTTTTTTCTGTGGTCCCAGATAGGAAGGCATCCAAAGCAGGAGGGCAGTGTGCTTGATGAGGTGAGGGGCATCTCTGGTGGTGCCTCAGTTGGTCTCTCTGAGCAGAGGGCTGGGGACCACGGACACCCCTGCAAGGTGCTGCAGCATCTCTCCAGTTCTTCAAACTAGGATCAGTGGAGACCATAAATCTCAGATTTGTTCCTGAACTGGTGACAGTGGTTTGAACTAGACTCAGTTGCAAGCCTGAGATGATGATGAGAATGTTCTTGGTGGACATCTGTTTCTAGCGTTGAGTCAGTGCAAGGTAGACAGATAAAACATTACCCAATTTTAAACAGTCTTTGAAAATGTGAACAAAATGTGAAACTAATTAATCTGTTTTCATGTCCAAGCTGTATGACTGTCACAAAACCAGAACAAATTGTATTGTGGCAAAATGCATCAAATTATTAAAGTGATTTTGGTACAGTGAGGATAAGTCTTGTTTTTAAATTCAATGTGAGCTGCTAGAGGTCTTTTAACAGTGTAATAAACAGCATGTTAATTAACATTGTCAAGCTGTTTTAGGGTGTAACACTGTGCAAAAATACTGTTGTTTTAAGTTAGGAGTAGTTGTGTTACATGCAAATACCAAATTTTAAGTAATACAGACAATCCACAGTGAGTCCAAATGTAAGTTTTATTCCTCAGTGCCACTGTTCTTTTTAATAAGATCTTCATTTTTAAGTTATTGAATTTAATTTAGACTTCTCTTGGAATATATGGCACCATGCAAGTAACATATGGCTAATACCCATGGCTTGAAGTTGTAGCAAAAATTGTCCTTCTGTCCTCTTAACCCTTGTGTCTGTGATCAACTGCCACTAGTTGAGTGGTTGCACTTAATATTTGTTGTTTCATGAACCACATGAAGTCTGGGAAAGAACAACCTTGGAGGTTAATCGAACATTTGTTGCCAAGCATACAGAAAAGCATTCTTTGTGGAAGTTGTCTATTACAGTTATATGAGAACTCATTATCAGATTTAATGTCCAGAAGAGATTGTTGCCTGCCCCCATTGGCAGTGTCTGGCACCACTACTTGTGTACCATAAATCCTTCATGGCTTTGGTGCTCTCAGCAACAGAGGTCCCTGGTGCCCTGTGTATATTCATGCTGTCTTAAAATTCTGGACTTGTTTTTAGCTTATTTTTTAGCTTAGAAGTAAGTTATTCCTTTAAACCATTCAACCCCAAATACTACACTAAGAACTTTTGCTTCTGATGGGTCATTGTTGGTTGGCTTTTAAAAACCAGGGCTGCTTGTTTGTAGTGTCCAGAGAAATGCATAACAACTAAAAGTCTAGGTGGAAAATCTCATACAGATCTACATGCCTCTGCCAGCTTTTCCAGCCTCCTTTCTGTGGGACCTAAAATTAGAGACAAGGAAAAACAACAGTATAACTTTTCATGAAGGCATCCATTTTGGTGTGCTGCACCCTTTGTTGCTAGCCTACTTCAGAGAGTTCAGATAAATGCTAAAAGGCAAACTGCAACCTTGACTTTTTTTATCTGTAATAAAGCTTGGCTGCATGTGGAGGGAGCAGGCATTCAACACCTGACTTCCAAACTCACACACCACAACTTAAATCCTGACTTCTAGACAAGCCACCAGTGGCCAGCACCTCTGAAAGGCAGTTGTCACCTTGCCTTGCTGAACACTAAAGTGATTTAAAAACAAACAAACTGTTGAAGTAGTTAGGAACTAATTTTGTGCATTAAAATTTATCCTTTTTGAGCACATAATGTTTTCAGGAAGGGCAAGTGAAGTTTGAACCTGTGTAGGTTCAGTGAATTCCTGAAGCCTTTGCCAGTTAGATTTCTGCTTTTATACAGTCTAATTTCATAGTTGTGATGCTGCTATGATAGCAAGTAAGTGTCAAGCATATGGGTATTTATCTGTGTGGTGGAGGTTACTTACTCAGCTCAGGAGTCCAGGGAAGCTGTGTCTCCTGTTGTGCTACATGTTCTCCCGGTAGTGGGAATAACTGTTTATTGTCCATTTGGGGCATGTTCTGTTTGCTGAGCATTGCTTCTGTCATTCCAGGGAATGCGTCAGACCTTTTGCTTTTCTTCTCAGTGATTTATATCTGTATTTATAAGATTATAATAGGTGCTACCTTGTCAGACTTGGAGAACGATCTTCCATAGCCAAGTAGTTCGCAGGAATAGAGTCAAGCAGAAAAAGTAAGGATAATTGTCAATAAAGTCACACCTGAACACAAACACAAAATTGAGGGCATAGCACAGAGCACCACTCACAGGAGCACAGGCTGATTTTTGCTGAAGGCATGTTGACCAAACCCAAAAAACTGCATAAACATTTTGAGAAGACTTTTTTGGCCGTGTTATTTTACAGTGAGCGTTTACAGACATGGCGATTGATTTAGCCAAATAAAAATCAACTCCAATCTGTTAGGTCTGAAGCCTTTAAAGTTAGTGTGCATAATTATCCCATATCTGTCTTTGTAGTAACTTGGATTTGTTAAGTGATGCTACTGGGAAAGGAGTATTTTATCTTTTCACGATGGTGCTGTTGTTTATGCTTTAAATGTAGGAAACTTATTTATGTTTCTGTTTTATAAACTTCCAAAGAGCTGTCAGGGACGTGTTTGTTTGCCTCTGTGCCATCTTAACAATTCTAGGGCACCCTCAGTTTCAAGTTCCCTCATTGTAGTTAAACGTTTATTTTCCCGGTCTGTATGTTCTTCTGCTCTGTTCGTCTATTAATGGTTTTCTGCTGAGAGGAGGCTCTTCCCTTGGTCATAGCTTGAAGGAGGGATGGTGAAGGTCGGCCTTCTTCTCCAGAGAAAGCAGCAAGAGCACCTCTTCAGGCAACTACTGCTGCTGAGAGCTTGATGATATCTGGCCAGATAGTCAGAGGAGATGGGTCAGAGCACATGCCAACCTGTTTGGTTCATGACCACCTGTACCCTGCTGGGTTTTAATTTTTATTCCCTGTTCTTGTATCTTTGTAAACCTAGTAGACATGCTGCAGCTCTTGTTCTTGTAAGATGAGCAATGCAGAAAGGCCTGAGTGATGAGGGTTTTTGTGTAGTAAAATGAAGTTAGCATACAATATCATAATGAAACTCAGGCAATAAGAGCCTCTGTTCAGCTAAATTGGAAAGAGAGAGAATTTAGTCTGGGGGGAAAGGGAAGTCCTGTTTTTCTCCTTTTTTTTTAAAGTGGTCTGTTATTTACATACAATCACTGTAGATGCAGCAAGTAATGTCACACATCCCTAAAAAAAAAAATCTTGCAAAGCATTCTAGTGCAAAAGGTGGGATGCTGAGTAATTGTGTAAAACTAAAAGCTTCAGTATTTATAAGTAAATAATCCTGAAGGGAAAGATTTTTCATCTCAAAAATGACATGAAATCTATCATGGGTTTAGTACATTATGCTTACAGAAAAATCTTTTTAATGAGTTTAGAATTACAGTGAGATACACGTGTTCAGATGTATTTCTCAAATCAGTGGTTTGGCTTTGATCCACGAAGTATTATTGTTGTTGTTATGGTGGTGGTATTTAAAGTTTCTGAATTCCAATTTCTCTCAGTATTTAAAACACAGAAGGTTAATTAAAGCAGTTCTTTATTTTGCAATTGCTTGGGAATATTAACCTCACAAAGCCTGCATTAAATCAGTGAATTGATAGACTTGCATTCACTTTATAAAATAACTCTACAAGAGCAAAGACAAAACCATTTATAATTCAGTGCCATTAATTGCTTGGCATTTAGATATTAGCGTAGGAGTCAATTAGTTAACTTGATAGTGCAACTATTGGAATGCAGGCTGGTAAAAACTATTTTGTTTAGGAGATTAGTGATCCTAACTATTGTTGCTCCCCTTACCACTCAGTGATGATTTTCTTTTACTGTTACACTGAGAGCCAAATGAATATCCCAGAAGTAATTTTATCCATACCTTTAGAATTTAGTAGTAAGTTAAACTGAAAAGTGAGTTCATCAAAGGATATCTGATCATGTAATATTTTACTTTATGATCCATTAACCTAATTGCTTTTTGTAGACAAACTTGCTGATATAAATGTTTTAGAATATGAATGCACAAATCCTGTTTAAAGCAGAAAATTAAAATCCAAATAGTACAATGAATTGAGTGATAAAGTTATAAAGTCTGGAAAGTATTAATAAATCTGAGTGGTAGGGCTTTTTATTTTCTGGTTGTTTTTTTTTTTTTAGTTCTCTGAGCCATATATATTCAAAATTTTAGTGGTTTTGTAAATTACAGCTCATGGCCAGTTGCAATGCAGCAATATTCCCTTATGGTCTTTAAATTAACACACATTATTTTCCTCAGAGGTAGGGGAAAAAAGTTTGTTAATATTTCCTGGCATAAAATTTACAACTGTATTTTTTCTGACTGCCTATACTTTCTTCAATATTTGAAGATGTTCAGTGTACATATCTTCAGTTTTATTTTCTGCATTTTGAATGGGGAAATTTTTGCCAAGAAAATGTATTATCTGAATATATGTCAGCATATATTTTATATGTATTCATTATCCTTTCCACTATTCCCCTTCTACTGCATTTCTCTCCCACTGTAGTGGATTTTGGAGTGTACAGTTGAAATCTTACAGGGTGTTTTACGTGTTGCAACCAGATATGGACTACAAAGAATTAAATAGCAAATGAAAATAAATAACATACCACTTAAAAATCAAGTTTACCTTTACTTATTGACAGAACTGCTTGATGCTTTTGTTGTGGGACAGAGGAAAACAACTGTTGGTCTTGGTCCCTCAATAGATCAATCTCTGCAAGAGCACAGCCTCTCCTTTCATGTCTTGTACTTCTCCCTGATTGCCCAGCACCCATCTTAGGTATCTTTCACATGCATGGCCTTAGGTAGAAAATTAAATAACTAAGTGGATATGTTTAGGTTTGGGGTGTCTGCTTACAGAGTACATAAAGATTGTGCTCCTTCACCCTCACAAAAAAGGAGAGACTTATTGTTGCTTTATTACCTAGCAGTCTTTTCACTGACTTGTAATGAAAGTCACTGTTTAGTGGTGGGGTTTTCTTGTTTGTGTTTTGGGGTTTTTTTGTGGGGTTGGTTTGTTTTGGTTTGGTTGTTTTTTTCCACTTTATTAAAGAGTAGTCAGTGGTCTGGTCTCAGTTTTAAGTTTTCATCACTTGCTTCACTAGTTCTCCAACCCTCTCCACCCTCCTTCTGCCACTCCCAACACCAGCCCAGTTGGGAATACTTTATTTCGAAAAATTCATGGTTGTGGTGATGGTGGTGAAGACTTTTCTACCTCAAAGATAAAGGAAATAATTTGCTGCTGTTGGTTTAAACAGTTGCATTGTGAAGTCCATTGAACTGCTTCTGCTGCTGGGTGCTTCCTTCTGTAAATTATTGTTCTCTTTCTGTAAATTATTGTTCTCTTTCCACTCCCTGGACTCTGTCTTCAGAGACACCAGAGAAAGAGAGAATGGCAACAGAGCTAGTTCTCTGCCTCCAGTAGCCCAAAATGTAACATGCTAACCCTCTCACATACTGAAAAAATAAGTTCACCAAAACAGTAGAATCCAGCTGAGAAAACCTTTACCAAAATTATTACATGTTTCTTTGTGTCTGAGCTTCAGTTCCTTCTCCTGTGATCATGCTGTTCATAAAACAATAGGTAAACCTAATTTCAATAATGTATTTTAAGCGACTGCTGTTGTGTAGTACTAAGGAGTAAGTTACCAGGTGTCACTGAACTCTGATATAAATGTTGTCCATAAGATTGTATAGCTTCTATGTCAGTGTTTTTTTAATGCAACCTCAGTGATGTTTTGGGTGTTGCTTGCAATCCTTCCTCAGAGACAAGCAGGTTTTCATGAGCCTTCAGACTGAGTCCTGGCTTTTACCTTGAAGCGCAGTTACAGAAAACACAGAAGAAATGTTTCCCTGTCTCAAGTGAGGAAGTCTCATCCTTGGGCACCCAGCTAGCTTAGCCTAGAGGCAGCAGCTGCTCTTGGTGCAGCTTTTCTCTTTATTCTGTAAGCTGGCTTCAGGCTTCCAGCTCCTCTGTAAGCTGCGGGCAGTGCTCTGACCTCGTTTCTGCCGCCTGGCAGAGCTTCCCGGGCGCCTGCCTGCCCTCCGGGGCACCGAGCCCCTCAGCTGAAAGGGATGGCAGGTTTTTAAATCCTGCCCCTCTCTTGCCTTGTATCGAGGGTGTAGCTCTTTCTTCGGGGAGCAGAGCTGTTTCTCAGCCCAGCTTGGTGTCTCGGGTTTGCTGAAGAGATGCGTTCCTCCTGGAGTTTTAGGAAGGGCTAGTGTGGCAGGGTGGGACACTGGATGGCACAAAATCTGTAAGTCATCACATTAATGTGGTAGTCTGTCCCAAGAGACTAGAAGGAAGGACATGTAAAACTGCCAGGATTCTTGTTCCTTCTTTCTTGCCTTCCCCTCCTCCCCCCAATAAATACAGCTTTGTCAGTGAAAGGATGGGCAGGAGTGGGTGTAGAAAATGAAAGCATGATTGGACTGCCCAGCCTTGTAGGAGTTTTTAGGAAAAGCCAAAAAAACTTTATAAACATGGGAAAATTCATGGAAATAAAATGCTAATTTCACCCCTTATTTCCAAGTTATATTTTTCAGATTACCACTTCAGGTTCTGTCTCATCTCTTAATCCGCACTGGAACTTTACATCTGTAGAACAAAGAAACTACTTTTTTGCCTGTAATTTAAGAACTGACAGCTGTTAATCAGGCTGTGCAATGTGCAACAGTCACATTTTAATACAAACCTCAAACTCGCCTGTTTTTTTCATGTGGTGTGTTGCAAGTATGAGAGAAGAAAACTAGAAAGAATGTCTTGGTTTTGATTAAATCCACTATTGATATGCTCTGTGATCCATGGAATGCAGTAGTAGCAGAATGAGAATAGCAAGCTAAGGGTTTCTGAGAATGATTTCATCTTGAAGCTCTTCCTGCTTTGCTTGCTTAATGTGGCTCCTGGAGGCCATATAGATGAGACACATGAAAATGGACTAGAGCATTTAGGAAGAGAGACCCTTCTCTCCTGTTAGTTAGTTGGCTTACCTGGTACGTGACTAGAAGCTAGGCTGTCCAAACAGTGTTCTTCCTCTAAGATGCAGGGGTCTTTTTTTGACCCTATCTACATTTACAATGCTTTCAGTGTATTCTGCAGGGTAAAACCTTGGGTAGACAGGTAGTCTGTGTTTCTAATAAGTTCCTGAGAGTTTTGATGGACTGAGCCATAATAATGTATTTGCTTTCCTGAGTTAACTACCTTTTGTATCAGCTGCTGCCTGCTACACAAAGTACATTTTTTTTCCTTCCTCCTCCGGTGCCTGAAGACTGCACTTAGTTGTCATTCTGTGATAATTGGGACCCTGAAGGGAGAAAATTATGTTCTCATTGTAGAATTTTTAATTTATTTTTATATTAGCTTAAAAAGACCAAACAAACTAGAAAATAGGAAGTTTTAGAATGAAACTGCAGATATCTTGGAAGTGAAGGTGTTAATAGCATTGAAAAAGAAAATAAAGTGTCTTACTGGCAGTGAGTGGTCTACACCTGAGACATCCAAACTGGCAGGTTTTCCAGATTTCTCCAGGTACATGGTAGGATTTTTCTCTGAGGAGTTACATATGATTGCTGGCTGAGTTGTCTGCTTTTGTAAAAGGAAAGGAGTATTTTGCTTTGGCACTTCTCTGAAGCTCTTGACTCCCTCTAGTACCTGTGATGAAGACGAAGACCAAAATTAAATTGGTGAGGCAAAGTATCATATTCGTTTTTGAGGGCACAACCCTGCCATAGATCAATTGTGGGGAAATTATAACTGCCTGAAAGATAAGCAGTCACTTCTTGCCAGCCCCACTGAAGAGACAGTGAACAAATAGCATCAGCATGTTGAGGCAGATGCCAGTACTTCAGGACAGCTGCTTTCCTTGTCTCCATTCAGGTTTCCATGGTGGTGATAGGGGGTTGGCTTGAAATGATTTACATATTCTAGTTGTGAGAAGGGTTTATTTACTTCATCAGGTAAACACAGACTAGCATGTTGAAGAGGAGAGTACTGCACCGGTAATCCACCTCTGGTGGTTCGCACTCTCTTCTTTTTTGTGGTGTAGCAGATGCTGGGACCTACCAAACAATTCTCTCTTGCAGTTGCCTGTTCCCTTTGTGCAGTAGGAGACTTTCTTGCTAGCTTGTGCACAGTGATCTCCAGCGTCCATATACCCACTACTCTTTCTTTCAAGGCTTTAGGGTTTTTGTTTGGTTTTAATTTTTTTTTTCAATTTCTGATTCATAAAATTCAAGACAGGATCTTTTCAGGAGTCCAGCTACATCCTGCAGGATCTCTGCAGACCATCTGCCCAGGATTCAAGCAAACCTCTGTGCTTTTGTCCTTAGCAGATCACTCCCCACAGGGCTACATTCTGTTGACTTCTTGTGTGAGACTTTGTGCTGCCTGTGCCCCTGGGCATAACATTTTCCTGAGTGCAGCCCTACCTGCAGTATTCCTGTAACAAGTTGGCTGTCCTTTGTTGTCAGTTTTGTGCTGCCAGAGAGTATGCAACTTGGGAGGTGATGTGTGAGGGACGAAGGTTGGACTAGAAGTTGGCTGGATTAGGGATATGTCAGCATTCTGATAAGTTTGGGGGTTTTTTATGTTGCAGCTTTTTACTCTTGAATGTGGAAAGATGGGAGATGTGTTGGTAAGTATTTACCTAAACAGAATCGACAGATATTTGGCTAAGTGATAACAAGGAATGCCCTTCTGTAGCCCCTAATATAGCAGTTGCCTTCGTTCTGTTCTGTAGTGTCCCTTCAGAGATTAGCAGATTTGTCTTCTATTTTAGGGCTGTGTCCTCCTCTTGGCTGCTGCACAGGGTCCTGACTTCCATTCTCAAATGGTGTAGGGA
>NW_009953187.1:475415-477672 GCF_000747805.2 Chaetura pelagica | reverse complement strand
AGGGAAAAAAAAACAAAACACATTTGCTTTCAATTTTGCTGTTGTCACATTACTGTAGAAATCACTACTCTCACACTTGAAGTTTTCTAAGGAGCAACTAACTGAATCAAGAACGTGGGCTAAATTGTTTTTAATGAGTTTTTCAAGTTGAAGCCTAAGATACTATTTTCCATAAATTATTTTTCTTCTATTTAACCATCATGGTACTTCTCTTCCTGGGTAGTTGTGTTATCCCTCAGAAATATCCTGCAGTAGAAGTGGATAAAGTCTGAATGATACTTCTTACTCAGCCCTTCTTTGAATGTGGTTTCCCCCAAACATCAATGTTTTCACTGTTTTGTTTTGCCATTAAAAATTATGTAAACTATCTAATAATTAGATCTTACCTTCTTTGGTAGAACTTATAACAAATTTACATTTAATCTACATAATTTCGAGCATTGTCAGCACTATATTCAGTTCAGGTTCACGGAGAACAGGTAAATGTGGACACACTTAACTTGTTTCCAGCTAGACAATGAAAGCTCAATGCTAATTAGCATTGCACATCAAAAGGGAAAAGATTGTCTGTCTGTGGCCTACTCCAAAGTGGTCTTGGGGCAGTGGACTTGGACTGCAATTTGCTGGTGGAGCTGGCTTGTGGCTGGCTGTCACCAAAAGGGGGAAGAAGTTTCCTTCCTTTTTGCTCATCCAGCCCTTCCCAAGGCCACCTCTGCTCAGTAATCCATGGTGAAACTGGGGGAAAGGGATTACTTTTATAGCAAGTTTTAAGTTTCACCATTTCATAAAGCAGACTAATAAAGGCCACTAACACCAACTAAGCAAGCATGCATCTAACACCAAGAATTGTGGAAGGCAGGATGAAGAGTCTTCTGACTTTCTTGCAGGCTGGTACATTGTCTCACTTGGTGGCTTTAAACCTCTGTGTCAGTGAAATCTCACACCGGAATTAGAGATGTTCAAAGTATGTAAAATGAACACAGTAACAGCGAATAAGAGCGAAGAAAATGTTCTGTTTATGCCCTTACTCTTTCCACAAATCTTGAGCTACTTAGACCACAATTTGCAGAAGTAGCTAAAGTGTAGATGAATGGGAGGTAAATAAGTAGTCCAGTCTCTGTGGATAATAAACAATTGGTTATTGCTGTTATTACGCAAATATAATAATTGTATGTGGATTGATTTCTGAACAGCTTGCCCAATACAAAGATCTTAGAATGTGTACATGTAGGCATAGTCCCTTTTTTTTTGTCTACCTGTTTCACAGTGTGTTTTTTTGAAAAGTCTAAAAAGTCTAAACTTCAGCTATTTTTATTAAGTTTATGACTTGCTTATTATTTGTCCCTGTGCCTTTTCTAAAATCTGATGGGGAAACCCTGCTTTTAGTTGTTTTACAATTTTGTTGACAGTTTGTGCTATAACAGCTCTGATATGATTGGGTTTGTGCCAAGTTGGGAAGTTCTGAGTGGAAACTTGTAGCCTTCTGTTTATAAAAGCCTGGATTTCACTCTTAAACACATGCTCTACTATGGGAGAGAGAATTTTCTGTGGTTCATAAAAAATCATAAGCTTTGTTTTGAAAGCTGATGTCACTGATAGATGAAATACTGGGAGTAAAAAAATGCAAATCAAAAGGATCCCAGGAAAAGATTACGCCTCAGTACCAGTGGGGGACTCCTCAGCCATGACAGCAGCACAACATGTGGTAGCGTATTCCTCTTCCCTTATGTTCAGTCCTCAAGAAATCCATTCCTAGATGCTAGGAAGAAAAATGACCTTTCAAAACTGAAAGTGAGAATTGCCAATTCCATGTGTTTCTTAAGTGACAGACAATTTACCCTAAGACTTCTGTTCTTATTTCTTACTTATCTTCCAAAATCTGTTGTAGCTATTCTGTAATATGGTGTATGTTAAGAAAATTTCCTAACGCAGAATTGAGGAAAGATGGTAGCGATTTTCTCTCGTCTGCTTCTCAGTGAAAATGATACTAAGCACTATTTTGGTTATGAAGCCAACCTCTTAGTGAAATATGCTATTATTTAATCGTCATTATGTTTAGTATATAAATGGACTGTTTTTATTGGACAATGCATATGTATAAACACATAAAATTATACACATAGCCCCATTCATATTTCATCTGGGAGATTCCCATGCCTGCAGCTTAGTGAGAGCAAACTAATTCTTCATGTCTCAAGAGCTGCTTTCCAAGTTTTCAGTGATCCAAGTATCTAAATGGCTTTATGGAGAAAGAGTG
>NW_009953187.1:459904-474764 GCF_000747805.2 Chaetura pelagica | reverse complement strand
AGAGTGTGACCTCAGTCCTGTTTGGAGCATGCCAGGTATCTGCATCGTAGCAAACATGGATGTCTGCACTATTTGCTTCGAAACCTCATCTAAAACTGAGCAAATGGATTTCATTTGTCCACAGTGAGAAAGGAAAGCACTGTGGAAATGGTGCATTTAAAAAAACAAAGGTGTCATGTATGTGGTTTTCTGTGTGCTCTTCTGGGTGAAAAGGCATTTCATGGATAGCCTTCAAATACCCAGGTAAAAGTAAATTTCATCCATCGTGCAGTATTTCTCATGAGAAAAGGTGCTGTCTCTTTCCTCTCCCACTTTGGTCCCTGGGAAATTCTAGTAGAAGGCAATGTTAAAATCTTACAAACATGTGGGGAAAACCATGCTTGGTACTTTATAAGGAATTAATGGCTCTTGATTTTTCAAAATATAAAGCATGTTTTGGTTCCCAGCAAAATCCTGTAGTGTATGTTTGGAAAAAGGAACTATTGTGTTTCTAAAATGACGTCTCGTAAATTGAATATTCCACTTACCCTTTTTCACCACTCTTGGTATTTCTGGGTGGTGGTGTTGTTGTTGACGTTTTAACAAGTGGTTCTTATTTGGTGTATTTTTTTTAAGAATTAGGAAGAGTCGTCAATCGCTAAACTGGAAATTGAAATCTGAGGTTGCTGGGTTTGTTACAGATGCCTACGCAGTGACAGCCCCAGGCCTGCATGTGCGTGAGAGTGTGTTTGTGTGTGTGCCTGCGTGTTTTTAAATAAAAAGGAAAGCAGAGGTTTGCTCATTTGTTTGCCTATTGTGAAGCTGTCCTGCACCTTTCTACTCCTTTGTACTGGGGTGAAGGCTGCTGAATGGAGGCCTTGTGCCATTTGTTGATTTTAAACCTCACTGTTAATCCACAGGAACCTGCTGGTGTGCGCAGCAGGAGAGCTGTGTGACAAGTGGAAATCTGGGCGGGGGGAGCACGGGGGGTCACAGGGGATAATAATCATTCAGCCATCAGCCTTTGTCACCCTTAAGCCTAATTGTTACCCTCTGCTGGTAACCACATTGAAGTGCTGGCCTTTTAAGTGTTTCTTGATTTTACTTGGCACAGGCTTAGGGATAGGACCATTTATTGCTGGGTTTACATCGTAACAAGTTTGCTGGCATTTGCTTGATTAGTCCCGTTGATTTTTCCTCCTTCTCTGCCTTGGGAGAGTCCAAAGTGAAGGAAGGAGCTTTATGGAAATGGTATGGTTGTTAACTGATTTCCCCATCAGGAGCACAGCTAAGAAACAGAGACAGAGAGCTTTCCTGCTCTACAAGCCAGCTGCTTCCTGGAGTTCCTGCATGAGCAGTAACTGTTGGATGAGGACACGGGGCTGTCAGAAAACAGCCCTTCATTAGCAGCAGTGAGGTGGTGCTTGGGCTGCGGTGGGGTGGGACAGAGGACAGCTTCCCCTGACTGCTCACACCAGGAGCCCCTGTGCCTCAGGTATGTGTCAAAGCTGGAGGTGTGAGGGTGGCTGAAGCAAATTGCAGTGGTAGTAAACTTGGGAGGGGGAGAGGACAATGAAACAATTTTAAAACAAAGAAAAAATCCTTTAAGGTGAGATATCTTTTCTAGCAGTTGGGAACTGGTTCTTCAACTTTCCCTGCCAGTTACACATGCTGAAGTCAGGGTTGCACTTTCTGTTGTTTTTCTTGAAGGCTGTAGTGTAGAAGCTGCTATAATAGCTAAAATTAAGCCTCTATCCAGGGCTTTGGAATGGGCAAGTATCTGTATGAGTGAATGACGCTTGTATTGTGGGGGTGGGGAGGACACAGATTGTTTTGTTGCTCCCCCCGCCCCTGCGTGTGTTGGGTGTTGTGTTTGGCCCTTACCTAAGACTGCTTGGGCTTGTATAGGGAGGAAAATCCTCAGGTTGCTGGTGAAGGCTTTGGAGCTACTCTTGATCAAATACACTTCTAACCTGTCAGAGGCAACATGCCTCCAGCAGCTGCAGCAGCTGCATTGTGTGCTATGACTTGATAGCCAGCGTTTGAAAGTTGTGCCAGTTGTAGTGATGGTAAATCCAGGGTTGTTACAGGAGTCTGATTACACAGCATGATTACTAGCTTGTTTTCCAAGTCTAGTCTTCCACCTGGCTCAGTACTTCATCAAAATGCTTGAGAATACATCTCAGAGTAAGATGAATGCTTTGACCACTTCATACTTGCTAGTCTTTTATAGTAAAAGGTGATAGTATATTTAGTAGGGGTTTTTTTGTGTGTTTCCCCATGTTCAAGTGCTGTGATTTCCTGCCACTTGTTGGCACGTTGCTTTGTTCCATGGATTTTTTTATGAACAGTGCAGGTCATAGTGGTACCTGTGTGGGCTTCATACAACAGTCAAGAAGGTTTAACTAGTAAAAACTTCTGATAAAAAAGTAAATTTATCAGCACTCAGCTGTTGTGTTTTCACCCTTCTGTGAATTTAATTGTAATTACTGAGTCAGGTTAATAATTCTGTTACAACTGTTGTTGCAGGACATGTCTCAGGAAGGCTATGGAACCAGATCTCAACCCCCTATGGCCCCAGGAAAGCCTAACCATGAAGACTTGAATCTAATCCAGCAAGAAAGACCATCGAGCTTACCAGTAAGAAATGTTTGTTTCACTATTTTAAAACAAAAGCACTTTAGATGGCATTTAATTGCATCTAGGATGAGTCGATGAGAAGTACTGAAAGACAAAATACTAAACAAGGTTTATCACAACTGTTTTTAAAAATACAAGAACAATCGCCTAGTGTATGGATGGACTTTGCTTAGGCTTGTTCTGGTTCCAGATAGCAGTATTTATGCACATGCATGTTTTGTACTTGCGCACATATGTCTTTGCATAGTGAAAATTGATGTTTTCCATACTTGGACCAAACAATCTGGTGAGGAAGAGGCTTTTTTCTGTGCCCTTTTCAAAGGATTTCTCTAGTTTCTGGTTTAGAATTCTGCCACCAGGACCCTGAGTATCAGTAATGAGTTTGACATGTTAATTCTGCTAGTGCTTTATTACTACAATTGTAGAAGTGGGAATGATAGTGATACTTGGGCAGGGTTGATCTTTTGGTTAGGATATTATTTTGGAATAACATTTTTTAGTTTTTCTGAGCTGTATGCATTCTGCTGTGGGGGAAACTCCGCAAATTATTATACCTCACAAAGACACTGTAGCTACTTGCATGTTTTAAGGTCTTATTTCACAATCATGGATGAAATACTCCTTAGCCTTGTCTCTGCATGCCCCTCATGGTTTGAGAATTTTCTTATTGGTAGTAAACCAGCATGAATTTAAACCAACTTCAGCATGGACAAGCTCTTTTCACTTGTGCTGTATGATAGGACATGGGGCAATGGACTCAAGAAGTTCCACCTTAACATGAGGAAGAACAACTTTACTGTGAGGGTTACAGAGCACTGGAACAGGCTCCCCAGAAAGGTTGTGGAGTCTCATTCTCTGGAGACTTTCAAGACTGGTTGGATGTCTTTCTGAGTGATCTGCCCTAGTTGTGTGTGGTTTTTTGGTCCTGCTCTGCCAGGGGGATTGGACTTGATGATCTTTGGAGGTCCCTTCTAACCCCTAATATTCTGTGATTCTGTGATGTTCAGCTTAAATGACGAAAACTTTTTATAAACTGTGTGACCTTCTGGCTTGGAATAATGTATCATAAACATATAGGGTATTTGTTGAAGTTCACTGGGTATCAATTAATTTGCAGTTAGTTGAGGGATTGCTGTGAAAACTTTGCCTTATCCAGACATAAAGTGTGTTTTTGAAACCTGGTAGTACATTATATATTTTACCTCTGGCACATGGCACTATTGTCAATCCCTAAAAACAGGGCAATAAACATCTTCACAGCATTTTAAAGTTATATCTTTAGCACGAAGGAGAGCATATGTGCCACAAATTCTTCACATGATGTTTCAGGCAGGCATGTCTCAGGAGAAGCTGTGGAAGCAGGTGTGAGAAGAAATACTCATTTGCTTTGAACCTAGTATTAATTTCTGAGTTTTTCAGAAACCTGTTTTAAAAAGACTTTCTCTGAACAGGTCTCAAAAATAAATATTGGCAATTATCTTAAAAATAATGGCTGTTGTGGACCTTGAACTGTTTTGGCAACAACTATCTACTTCAAAAAGCAGTGAAATTAAAAATAACTTTTTACGTCCCAGTGTTTCATGAACAGTTGAGAGAAGCAAAGCTATTTATCAGCTGATGTTCTACAAATTTGCCTGTGTTTTTTCTTAATAAATTGTCCTACTTTTAATCCATGCTCTGTCCTACCTCCATCATCATGGTATCTAAGCAGAGTATTGGGTATTATCCCTGTCCCTGAGTGTTTGGTATATTTAGTAGCTCATTATTATTATGAGTAAGGTGGTAGTATTAACAGTGAACGTTAACCATTTTGGCCACGTTGCTTAAACTCCAGGTTGGTCCTAAATGCTGTTACTGAGACACTTCATATACTCAAAACCCCTGCAGTTTGCATCTGGAGGGCAATAGGAGGTATTAGCATTTTGTATCTTGTTTTGGTTTGGGTTTCTTTTTGGTGGAAGTCTTTTTGTGGTTTTATTTTTCAAATTTAAAAACAACTGCTACCCTTAATATATGAGACAAGACTTTTTTTTGGTAGTGTGAGCAAACTCCCCATCATCTTAAATCCAACAAAAATTTTAGAAATTAGGAACAATCCATACCTTCAAAGAATGGTAAATATGATAAATGCTTTAATATAACTCTACTTTGTGTTTGGATGGCTTGATGGTACGAACATGGTGTTTTGGATCCTGGAGCAAGACAGTTCTGTATTCAGTTTGGACTGCTTATGAAAACCCAGATCACTGTCCTTTGTTTAGTATTCCTAGTTAGTGTCATTTTTTAATACTAAATATGGCTGCTTAAGCTTGTTTTGAAGATAATGCAGTTCTTCAGGGTAGTAGTCAGTAAATCGTCTTTGTACAGTGAAGCTTGAAATTATAGTGGTGTTATGCTTTTAATAAAATTTGGTTATGTTTTGTTTCATGTTATTCTGGTATTTAGACAATTTGCCCGTTATCTTTTTATTTCTTAAGGGCATTGTGTAAAATCACAGCAGCTACATAGCAAGCTTTATACAAGTGCCTAAAAACAACAAAAGAGATGTAATGCTAAATGGTGAATGGTGTTCTCTGATGTGGCTTTGAAAGAAGAGTTTCCCTTTGATGGACTTTTAAGAGGAGCTGGCCACTTTCTGCAGCACTGAATGCTGGCCTGTGTCATCCTTTGGGGGAGTTTTTTCAGCGGGTTTGTGTCATAGTAAGTGCAGCTAAACAGCTCAATAGTTGTTCCGTTTCCTTCACACATTGTATATAGAAGTCCTGGCATGAATGTTCCCATAAAGTTCAAAGTGGACAAATTTGTAATGTGGGTTGGTAACAAATGGCTGCAAACAAAATATGGCTTTATTAGCTACTTCTAATGGCCTGTCAGATTCTATACAATGCTTGCTTTCCTTCTCCTAACTGCTCTGATATCTGAAGGGTTTGACCTGTGGGTCTCTGACCATGTGGAGTCACTGAGAGCCCAAATGAAAAGTTGCACAGAATATTGCTCCGAGCACTTTTGTAGGGGTCACAATTAGAAGGAAATCTCAAGCTTTTGAGAAAGCATGGGAGTTAGGTACTCTGTGAAGGAAAGGAAGTAATAAACAGAAACTGTTACCTATTAGAGTGGAGGAATAAAAGGGGAGAGACCTGAACAAAATTGTTTGGAGAACAGCTACTACAGAATATATTTCTCGAGACCTAAGGGGTAGTAGCAAAATACGCATTTGCTGCTATTGTGAGAAAGCTAGAGCAGACTTAAACAGGAAAAAGCTTCCAAATGATATATCTGTGAATTGCAGTAAAGGAGCTTGTGTCAGCAGTAAGCTGTGTGTGTCTGTGAAGACTAATCCTTTATTTTGTCTTTAGTGAGTAATTTTGTACATGTTTACGTAGGACTGTGTTGATAGAATGAAGAGCAGGAAACAGAAATTAGGTTTTTTATTGGCATGAGTACCTAAGTAATTTCAGATAGGCATTGGTGGCTTTGCTGTTACTTTGTTTTGGTTTACTAAGGTCCTTTTTTTGTCCAGTGTCAGATGTGCTTATTTGGGGTATGAGGTCAAATGGCCTACTCCAGGTTGTCAAGCTTTTGAAACACGGGTTTCTGCTAGTTTTTTTCTTGTTGTGACCTACAGGTGAAGTTCTGCAGCTTCTTGAGCTGTTTTAAGGCAGAGTGGTTGCAGTCCTGCCGTGTGCCCCACAGCATGCTGCCTGTGCTGTCCCATCTGTTCCATGGTCACTCCTGGGACTGGCCAGTCAGTGGATTTGACTTGGGGAGTTGCACCAGTTGAGAAATAATCACTCTGTTTCTGGGTTAGTTTTTTACTGAATCGCTGTGTAGCTGTGTGGGCTTCTCTCAGCAGAGGAGATGGGAATGAGAAGCTGTTACAGGAAAGTGGACAATGAGGACTGCAGCAGCTTTGATTTTAGCCACATCCTAAAAGACTATATGATCTTGCTGGAAGATGCTGTTACCCGGTCATGGGCATGGTGGCATAGCAGATCCCAGTGTTCAGTGAGGCCCTGCAGCAGCCACAGAGCCCCAGACAGACAGAAGACAGTTCACTTCTTTTTGTAAGGTAAGTTTTCTGCCAGTTTACATCCCTGAGCTGCTTAATGTAGTCAGTGAGTGCAAGCCCAGAAGCGTGAGCATGGATGGCTGGAGGCCATGGGGAAAGTGGGCTTGTGATGGCCCTCAGCTGCATCAGTGTGAACTTTAGAGACATCATGGCTTCAGTTTTATAACTTATCTCAGGTGCACCTTGTCATGCAGTGTTTTAAGGGTAAGGTTCTACCTGGACTTGAGGGGAGCCGTGCTTTACTAGGTCACTCAGAATTCTGAGTTCATGGAATTATTGTATGACATCACTTATTGATGGGTCTTTTCATGGAGGCAGAGCAGTTTCTGTGCAAACCAAAATAGCAGCCAGCAATGGAGGAAGAATGCTGCTTGTGCAATGCAGTGACCTGAGAAGTTTGGCTGTGATTCTGTGACATCTGTACTTCTGTGAGCTTCAATGTCAGGTAGGTCTGAAATAATACATACTGTTTGTTGCTTGAATGGATAAATGTTTTTAAGATGGCAGTTGCCTTGATTCATTATGCTTGGTACTGTGGAAAACAGTACATCAGCAATCCCTTCCTGATTTTATTTACTACTTCACAGTTCTGTTCTACCTGATTTCAGTGAGCCTCTAAAGGATGTTTCGAGTGCTGGACAGTCATTGCCCTTTTGCATTGTAGAATGGGGGTACTAAATTAGATTTCAGAGGACCTCTCAAGAACTATGAGTGAACTACATTAAAGACTAGCTATACTTATTCATGGAAGAACATAATCTCAGAGGCATCTTGATAGGTGCAGGCTGTGAGGAAAATATATGGGGTGGTTTGGGAATCCACATTCCCTGTCTCACTTAGAGTATGAAGTAGCTCGGAAAGTCATCTGGAGTAAGAGCATTCCCTGAACAAATGCCTCAGATGGCTGAAGTCTTAATAGACCAGGAAAACAGTTTCCAGCATTATTTGAGAAACTGCGGTTGCGAGTTAACAGGAGATACCTCTTCTTTTCTTAGAGGTTAAACTACTGGAATGAGGGACTCTGGTGACATTTATACAAAGCTTAGTCCAGTAAGCCCTAATCATGATCAGGGTTGTGGGCACTACTCTAATGTAAATACTAATTACCACTGTAGCCCCTCCAGTAAGTACAAATAAGTATTAAAGGAGAGGTGGTGCAGGAAAGTAGGCAAATTAGAAAGCCAGGTATGTTTTTAAGTGATATTTTCAAAATCCAGAATATTGTTGCTGCTTTGAGAAAGACTGAGGGGGAAAAAAGAGAACTGTAAATGGATTCTTGGTAATTGTTGGGAGGCAATGCCATTGCCAATTGATAGTTGCATGTGTAGATTGCATGATAGCAATTCTGTCCTGTAGTTACTCACTTCTATTCATGTCTCCATCTGAAAATAACTGTTTGGGAGCATGTTAAACCATGAACAAGAAGGAAATGTATGTAATACTTGTGAATTAAATTTTCCATTGTTTTTACATCAAGTAGGATAAGACTAGTATGCCTCTTTCCCACTTTCTTTTTTCTGCAGTGTTGTAAAATAACTGAATTATCTTGTTTTCCTTTGTTTGGGTCAAGAAATTTTAGCTGAAAATTGTTACTCTGTGAAAGAAGATTATTGACTCAACAAGCCTTCAATTTTCAGTGAATAACACTCCCACCCTCTAGCTTCAGGAACATGTGGTGCATGCATTCTATTTTAAAGTGCAGACTGTAATTTAAAACTGAGGCAGTTTGATGCCCCACTGAACTTTGTTTAAGCCTGGAATAAAAGGAAAAAAGCTTCAAGTTGCAAAGAAGTGACTAAGCTTTCTCAAAGGTTTTTCTTAGCTGTTACGCACAGAGTTGGAAAAAGTTGCTGTTTTTTCCAAGTAATTTTAATTCAAGTGCAGTTGCCACTTTTATTTTTCTCCTTCTTACCATTCCATGTAATAAACCTCGAGGTAGAACAAGTTTCGCACAACACATAGATATAGAGATAACAAGTATATGTATTTCAGTGTGTTTCTGAGGTGTGAAACCTGCTCTGTTGTTTATGCTGGTGTGCATACAGGCTCTGGATGTGGCCTCTTGTTTGTGTCCTGGTGTTGGTCAGAACAGTGGGTCAAATCCAGAGCAAGCCACTGCAGCACCACTGACATGGGTGATGTTACTGGGGGGATGAACTCGCACTTTGTGTATGTCATTGAAAAGTCTGGCCCATTCAGCGTCATGAATGTTTTACATTATACTTCAGTAAAATTCAGACTTTGTGTAGGTGGTCAAACTGATTCATTGTCTGAGAGTCAACTAGTACATTGGGCTTAAGTCCCATTTTTGGAAAAAAGTGTGATTAAAGTGGTGCAGAGCAGCCCCAGACATATGTCATCCTTGTAGGGTTAAACCGAAATATTGAAACCAAGATTGTTGATTCTTGAATTAAGTATTCTTGCTATCAAAATCAAAATTTGCAATGGGAACAGAAGGTCCTGTTACTATTAATTTGTTTTGTGCTTTACAGGATTACTTGTTTTTGCTTAATAGATTGATCATATTTATTTAAAAAACAGTGTTAGGTTGTTATTGAAGCATTAAATCTAATTTCAGTAATTACTGTAAAAAAAGATACTTGGCTATTCCATCACTTTTTCCACTTTTAAAATACTTTATGACATTTACAGTATCCCTGTAAAAACAAAGCTACTAATTTAAGATCTAAGAATATTTACAAATGTAAAAAGAAATATTTAGTCTGACCTCTACATGAAACTTGCATGGGAAGCCTGCTAAGGGATTATAGATCCCAGTAGTGGTTAAGGTTGCAAAAGCTTGAATTTAAATAGGCCAATATTGTCCTAAGTGGAATGTTAAATTATTAGTAGCTTTTCTCCTGCAACGTTTTTTGAAGCCGTGAGAAGCAGTGGCAGTGTACTACAGGACATTTAATCCACACCAATACCAGGACACTACTAGTGTTGATTAAAGAATTCAAGAACCAAGATTCAATTTGGGTCGTTGAAGCTCCCCCTCCCCCAGAGGCTGCTGGCCCCATAGCTGGGGTGACTGAACTGCACTTGTGGCAGCCCCTGAACTGCCAGAGTTTGCAGCTTGAGAGGCAAACCTCCAAAGTTCCTTTAATACTCAATTCTGTGAACTGTAGGAGCATGGGTGGCTCAGGTGTACCTGCCTGCAGGTAGCAGGTTTTCAGATTGTATTTTCATGGGGTATCCATAATTGTTGGGGATTTTATGTAACTGTGCTAGCTGTCCTTTTAATCTGCCTAAATTTCAAAGTCAGTGCCTTTAGGTTCTGCATTTGGGAATCTAATAGTAGAGTGTTGGGTTTTTTGGGGAGGGATTATTTTTGGTTTTTGAACATTTTACACAGTGTATAGACATAGTGTATATAAAAGCACGTATGTTTTATCTGCTTGGCTATTTGTAAATTTTGAGTAGATAGTGTGCTATAAATTCCAAAGCTTAATGTATTCACTGGTGCATGTCTTTGTTCATGCTTGTGTGCACATTGGGATTACGACACAGAAAGTAAGACAAAAGAGTATTACTCACTTTAATACCATTTCAGGAAGTACCTGAGACACTGCAAATGTTTTTTCTTTCTTTTATTTTTACCACAAGTATTCCTGAAAGATAGGAATATATATTTCTTTTCCAGAATGACTCCTGTACTTGTGCTTGCCAGCTGTTGTGAAGTGTGGTGCCAGCTTCATAACCTTGACTAAACACAGGAACTCATTCTGACCAGCAGCATCTGAAGCCTAGCAGTAGATGCCTTTGCTTTTTCTTTTACCATTCATTCCTGTTTGCAGTGGGAACATGTTGGCTTCTGGTGCTGTTGTTGCAGGTTTCATGTGTGTGGGGAGAAAATTACAAGCTTTTGATGTGACCCTCACTTCTGAATGGTCCTGGTCAACTTGATGTTTCTGTGTAAGATGTTTGTTCAGTCATGGTCAGCAGTGTTAAGATTAGGCCAGGTTTCATTGTGCTTTGTCTGTCTGTTTATGGTGTATCCATAATAGCTGGGCGTTTGGGGTACCCTTGTAGCCGACGGGGGAAAGGTGTGTAATGTATTACTTCTTTTGTAGTATTTTTGCTTTATTTTTTTGAGGTTCAACACAGGCTTTTAAATTTCTCTTGAAACCTAGTGTTTTACAATGAGTAGGCCTCTGAAACCTTCCTGCCTTTGCTGGAACTGTACATCTTAGATTCACTATGAAGTCTTCCCTAGAAGACAGCGATTCATGGCAGCTTTTCATAAAATCTGTGCTATATTGTGTTGTATGTGAGAAGTGCTTCTGAAGTGTGTTACATGTTAATAGGTTTCCATTATCAATTTCCCTTAAAAAAAATTGTATATACACGCATAATAAATCAGGGGGGTTTCTGCATTTGCCTGTGGAAGGCTACTATACTTTAACTTGCTGTATCAGTTTTCCTTAGCATCATGCAGATTATTCTATGCCATTTCCCACACAATTTGAAATGCAGTTCTGCTCTCAAACAACTTTATAAAGAGGGTCCTGTTTGAATCAACAATGTAATTTGGGGGGAGAGAGGGGTGTGTCTGTGTGTATGTAAATCATGATACTGTTTTGAAATCAAGATAGAAAAGCTGGTAAGATCAGGAAAAGGCTACCTTCAGTTTCTAGTTTTCAGGCTTTTGATCTCTCTCCTTCCATGCATACAATTACAGATGACCCTTTTAATCATCTCAACCTGTGAAATGAGTCTTACTGTGTTAAATTAGAATTAGGACCTGAATTTTGAGGTATATTTGAATAATTGCATTAGTATAGGAAAATATGCCATTCTGGACCATTTATTTCACATAATAGTTAAGTGGCATGAATTTACAGCTGAATGTGTGATGTTGGTTTTGTGGTTTTTTCCCTCTTCAAGGCAGAAATTAACTTAATAGTTTATCTTCCACCATACTATTGTAATTATCATTTTGGAAAGTAATATAAAGATAAGCATACATGAGAGTTTGTGTTTATATATTTGGATGTAGTAATACATGATGCAGCAGTAGCTTTAGTAAGGTCCACAGCAGTGGATCTAGTTAAGAGAACAAAGCTTGTTTCATGCCGTAGCATAAAATGTAGACTCATATGCACATTTGTACTATCATAGATGATTCATTTTGCCAATGCATTTTGCACAAAAAGTGGTGAAAGAAATCTAAAATGTTATTGATCTTGTTTCTTAAACTGCAAACTGTACAATGGCCAGTGTTCATTTTTGAAAAGTATGTAAATAAAGGACCTGGAAGTAATCTGAGATATTTAGAGTCACTTTTAAAAATAAAAATAACTTATCAAGATTATGTAAGTAAATAAAATGGTGTATGGCTTAAGTATAGCTATTGGCCCTAGTAAGCTAATTCATTATGGCATAGGATAAAATGTAATGTAAACAGTTGTCTTTTTATTTCAGACTTCTGTAGTGAACTGAAAGTCTTACCAGTTTTTTGTATGGTACTGCTGTGAAGATGGAAGAAAAACTCCAGATTATCTCTCTCCCTTATTTAATTTACAGACCATGTCAAGGTTTTAATAATAGAGCTTAATATAAGCTTGATAAAAACCTAATTATTTCCATCCTGTTTATTGTATCATTAGATGCCTATATGAAAGTAGGAGAAAAGTGAAGTTGCTTAGTGCAATTCTTCAAGATTTATTGAAACTAGGCTGTGAAATTTTAGAATCTGTGCTTGTTTTGTTGGGGTTTGTTTGATTGTTTTTTAATAAGTAACATGTCATAGTTATAGCTTCATTTGGATTCTCTCATAGTCCATTTTCTCTCCATCTCCATTCCTTTCCTTTGTTTAGCTTGTGTCTTTAAAGAAGACTTAGCAAGACCGTATAAACGCAACACTGGTGTTTTTAAATGACTGCTGATTCTTCCTGTAGGCTTGTTAGACATTTTGTCTCATCAGAGTAACACCCTTTTCGTTCCTATTCTGAGGTATGACGAAGTACAGGAATTTTTTTGGCTCTGGAAGTCTTTGGCAGCTTCCGGCCAGAGGGTTGTTCCAGTGCTTAGACCACAGCTCAGCATGAGAGAGGGGGCCATTTGGGCTACCTACTGAGTTGTCTTTCTTCTCTGCAAACATAAGTTAGATACCAGATCCTGTGAAATGCTGAGAAATTCTCCCCTGCACATAGCTCTTTAATTTTTGCTGGCTAGAACGAGATTTGCAGTGCCTGCTTTTTAACGCCTGTATTCACTGTAGTACAGGTCAGATTGAAGTCAATCCTGTAAAACCTTTATTTTTGCCAGAAAAACAAACTTTCCCCTCCTCTTTTGATAACTTTGATCACTTGACCTCCATTTCCATGGAAATGAGATCAGAGGGCTATAGTCAGCTAGCCATGCAGGCGGAGAACTACCTTTATGTCACAGTATGCACTGAAACTACAGATTTGAAGAGTAATTAAAGGACTTACAGACTTGACACATTTTTTTCTCCACCACCCACATCCATTAAAAATGTAACTTGGAAACAGAACATGTGATCAGCTATGCCAAGGGCTTTGTGTTTTTTGTTTTGTTTTGTTTTAAGTTTATTTAAAAGGAGAAAAAAAAAAAAGGCAACACAAACCCCAACCTTCTTACTTAGTCTTTAACTTTTAAAATTATTACTTCCCCAGCAATCTTAAGACATTCTGTATACCATCATAGAATGGTTTGGGTTGGAAGGGACCTTGAAGATCATATAGTTCCACCCCCACTGCCATGGACAGGGACACTTTCCACTAGACTAGGTTGCTCAAGGCCTTTCTATGTGCGTTTGAATTTCCCAGACTCCTAATTCAAGCGTGCTTAAGTTAGTCAGTAATGGACTGGATTTTGTAGCCCACAAGACTCATATTCATGATTAAACAAGTGCAGATCAAACAGCTGATTCTCCTCCAAGTTCAGTCTGAGGTTATTGGTTCAGGGTCATGCACAGAGGATCTGGCTTGTGCCTGTATGTACCTCCCAGCCTTATCAGGGTGAGTGACAAAACCTCACAGCATGTGCTGGCCCATGTTGCACCTTAAAGTGAAAGAACATGGTTCAGGGACACGGTGTGGTAGCCTGTGCTGCTGCTTGCCTGGGAGCCCAGCTGGCTAAAGGACTGATATGTGCTTTGGTGGTGTGTTGATGTTTGCTGGTGAACTGGTATGCTTTGTGCTGTTGTGTTTGGGGTTAGGTCTCTGAACACTTCGGAGCTGTCAGCTGGGAAGGTGTTGAGGATAGGAAAGCTCATGGTGCTTCATGACCTGGCAAAAGGGAACCAGTGTCTCAGTTTCTGCAGAACAGGGTTAGTTTTTCTTCAGACCTAGGCAGTAAACAAGGTGTGGATGTAATGCCATTTTGATTATATGTATGTCTCTGTATATGTTAACGTTAAAAAAAAACAAAACTTCAAGGTGTTGGATTATTCAAGGATATGTCGTTTCTGCAGCTCCTTTGTGCCCTTTCTAAGGGGTTTGCAGTGTAACCCAACTTTATTAAGCCAAAAGGGAGTATATTGCTGTTCACTTGGTTTCAGCACATGGCTGCGCTGCTGTGAGGAACACGGCACCTGGAAGAACTGCCCTCCCTCCCAAAGAGTCGGTGAAGCAGATTGAAAGAACAAGATGCATCTGAGCTGGAATTCCTGGTTTCCTGAGCAGCACACTGTGCCATTGCTAGACTACAAGGCCTGCTCTATAGATTGATTTCTAAGCAGTTATTTTTGTCATGCTTAGTAAGAGCATATTGATGAGACAACAGTGTGTAAGCTAAGTTAATGCCTATTTTTTTCTTTAGTACTCTGAATTGCTGGTATTCACGTAGTGACAAAACTTAGTGGGCTTTCTCCTTCCCTGCGGGAGTTTTCTCCACTGAACCAACCTTGCCAGCATCCCCATCCTTTTTCATGTAGGACGAAAAAGCGAAAACGACTTTTGTTGCTGTCGGGATGACGCTACAAAAGCCAAAAGCGTGTTGACTGAGCAAGGTTGAGAGAGGTTCTCCCTCCTCCTGCCGCCAGCCCGCTCGGTGCGGCTCCTGCCCACGGCAGCGGTGGCAGCTCTACCGGGGCGTGCTCGGCGAGGCCCCGGGACTGGGCGGAGGGGCAGGGAAAGGCGGCAGGAGCCCTTCCCGCGGGCACCGGGCCCGAGGCGGGCGAGCCAGGCCCCGTGCTCTGCG
>NW_009953187.1:429922-459649 GCF_000747805.2 Chaetura pelagica | reverse complement strand
CCCCCCCTTCGGTTGATGCATTATTAACACAAGCTTCCCTGTTTTGCTTGTAACATTTTATAGGCTCTTTCAAACATGTAGTCAGATTTGCTCTGTTGCTCTTTTATTTTTCGGGACTTAACCCTTTCTCTCCTTGATCGTGTCTTCAAAAACTTGGATGGAAGCCTTGAGCTGTTCTGGCTGCTCCTACTTAACATGCTAAAAAAAACAGAAAAGGGCTTTCTTTTTGGGTTTTCCTTTTTTTTTTTTTGTTTTGTTTTGTTTTTGTTTTTTGTTTTTTTTAACGACTTTTTGAAGAATTCTGTTTTTTTTAAGCATTCTACGAAGTGATGCAGATGAGTCCATTCTTGTCATTTAATCGAGGCAGATACTGAGGTCAGCACACATGTGCCTTGATAGGGTTGTGAAAGGTTCAATTTGAGGAGGTATTCTGGTCTTGCGTTGCAGTTTGTGTGCCAGTCTCCTCTTCTGCCTGTCTTCTCTTCTGCCCCTTGTGTTGTCACCCCACTCTCCATACACGTCGCTTTCAAAAGAGATGCATCTCATGGTTGAAGTACTGGGGTCCAAAAAATCCAGACCGATGCTGGGGACACGGTATTTGACCCCACTGCCTTCCTCTTTAACATGAAGCCAGTGAAATCCAACTAGACAAGTAGAAGTATTGTTATAAACACAAACTTCAGGCTTTGTTTCACTTTTCCAGTGCTCTGCTCTGAAATATGGAAATACAGCTTTCGTTTTAGTCCCTAGTAGGAGGCATGTATGCAAGTGCAGTCAAGTGCTGTGGAGACAGAAATTCAGAATGTGGGTCCCCCCCCCCCCCCCCCCCCCCCCCCCCCTTCGGTTGATGCATTATTAACACAAGCTTCCCTGTTTTGCTTGTAACATTTTATAGGCTCTTTCAAACATGTAGTCAGATTTGCTCTGTTGCTCTTTTATTTTTCGGGACTTAACCCTTTCTCTCCTTGATCGTGTCTTCAAAAACTTGGATGGAAGCCTTGAGCTGTTCTGGCTGCTCCTACTTAACATGCTAAAAAAAACAGAAAAGGGCTTTCTTTTTGGGTTTTCCTTTTTTTTTTTTTGTTTTGTTTTGTTTTTGTTTTTTGTTTTTTTTAACGACTTTTTGAAGAATTCTGTTTTTTTTAAGCATTCTACGAAGTGATGCAGATGAGTCCATTCTTGTCATTTAATCGAGGCAGATACTGAGGTCAGCACACATGTGCCTTGATAGGGTTGTGAAAGGTTCAATTTGAGGAGGTATTCTGGTCTTGCGTTGCAGTTTGTGTGCCAGTCTCCTCTTCTGCCTGTCTTCTCTTCTGCCCCTTGTGTTGTCACCCCACTCTCCATACACGTCGCTTTCAAAAGAGATGCATCTCATGGTTGAAGTACTGGGGTCCAAAAAATCCAGACCGATGCTGGGGACACGGTATTTGACCCCACTGCCTTCCTCTTTAACATGAAGCCAGTGAAATCCAACTAGACAAGTAGAAGTATTGTTATAAACACAAACTTCAGGCTTTGTTTCACTTTTCCAGTGCTCTGCTCTGAAATATGGAAATACAGCTTTCGTTTTAGTCCCTAGTAGGAGGCATGTATGCAAGTGCAGTCAAGTGCTGTGGAGACAGAAATTCAGTCATCACTGCTGAAACAAATGATCCCTCTATTAAAAAATAGGAGGATAACGAGCAAACCTGGAATTCTTAATTCCCGTCAACTTCCCCCCCTCCCTCTTTTTAATTTTTAGCTGTACATTTATTGTTACAGTGTGCTTATTGGCACCTCATTTTGTACATCTATCACAGAACCTGCTCTCCTAAATGCTTCGAAGGACATCTCAGGGAAAGGCAGATGTTCTTCAATATTTATCCCTTTTTCATTTATGTCATGTAGCAATGTTGATGTAAATGATACCTCTTTGAACTTTCAGCTTCTGGACAGCAGACCAAAATGTTGAGATTTACATCACCTATCCATCTGGACTATAGACCATGCTCAGGTCTTTGAGTGGAGAGGTGCATGCAGGGCTCATGCTCTCCCCCCATGTGTCTGTCTTCAGCATTCTGTCTCAGAGCTCCGTGTTTGTTTCTGTATGTAACTTTTCACCGGTGTGACTCCTACAGACACCTTCAGTAAATAACAGTGCTTATAAAACTTGAGTGAAATAAATTTCCTGCCTCAGGGAGGCCTTGGGGTAGATGAAAGTTGGATGGTCAACCCAACTTCTGACCACCTGAGATGAGCACAAGGCCCATCTCTACTCTTGGCTAACAACTGCTGTGGGCTGTGTTGCAGCCCAGCCTGGACTTACACTGTTAGTGTTTGTGAATGTGGCAATCACATGGTTTTTTTAGTTTTTCTTGTGTATGTGTATATATATATTTGGGATTTTTTTAGCTCTGTTTAAGTATTAAAGACAAAAAAAAAATTCCAACAAATCTCATCCAAGTGTGGATACAGTATTGTACAACTGCATGTATGAAATAGGCTGGACTAGAGGTTTCCTCTCATCTGATTTTGTTGGTTTGAATTTTATCCTTTGAGCTGCATTCCCCTTAAATCTGCAAATTCTGGGAAAATTAGACAAAACAGTTTACATTCCATTAATAAGAAATTACAAATTGCTTAGAAAACAGGCATATCTTTATCTGCACAGGGCTTTTTAAAGTTGCTGCTTAATCTTTTTCCTTTTTTAATCACTAAATAAACATGTCTCAGCAGTCACTGCATGTGAAACCGAAACCTGGATGTGGACAAAAAGCAAACACACTACACTAATTTTCATTAGCATATCCAATCTCCTAGAACATTTATTTTTTCATCTCCTTGTAAATTGATTTTTCACGTGCTTGTGACTGATATTTGAACTGTGTGTTTGTAGTAACTGACTTATGTAAAAGCCAGGTCCTGGATTTCCCAACATGAATATATTATGGAGGTGACCTAGTGGGTCTGTAGTTAAGGTTGCACGAGTTTTCACTGAAAACGATGTTTAAATCCCTTAATTAAACATTAAAACTCACCCAAATTCTCAAACATGGACTGTTTCAATAAAGAGGATAAACTTTAATTATTTAGGTACTCAGTGTTCTTCTTAGCACTATATTTGCACAATTCAGAACAACTTAAATTTATTCTTGCCTCAGGTTTTTCTGGAGTTCCTAGTATTTTCACTTTCTCCGTTCTTTTAAAATTTTTTGCCTGAGCCTTTCATTGCTGTAAGTTGTCATCTCTCTGTTGCCTTCATAAAACAATGACAATTCACATAAAATAATTTAAATAAAACCAGTTCAGCTTTAATTATATTAATGCATGCTGCAGAAGAACACAGAAAAGACATAAGATCAGAAAGCTCTGTGTATTACTAGCTTTTGCCATGGGAGTTGAACAGTATATTGGTTATTTCCAGCTGATGATACCAGTCTTTGACACCAGTAATTTGGAATGAGAAGAACACACTACAGTGAGGCAGTTTTAAAGAGAAATACCACATGGAAGCAGCGTTACTTCTCACACACTGGTAACATCTCTTCTGTACAGGTGGTTATATCCAAATCAGTCAATGAACAACAGCTACAGTAGGCCCAAATGGATGTAAACTCCCCTCGGCTTTTACTCATGTTCTTATTCCTTGAGGGCTTGGTTCAAACTTTGTTGAAATCAGTCTTTTCACTGATTTCAGTGACCTTTGGATTAGGCTGATTAATTCTTCTATTCATTCTACCCAGTTGTCATGCTGTTTGTCCATATTAATGTCTGTTTGGGGTATTTTTCTTTGGACAGTCAGTGAACCTGTTGTATTCACCTGTGTGTGTGCTGTACCTGTAGTGACCAGAAAATACAGCTCTCCTTGGTAGCATTTGCAGCCTTCTGCTGAGTTATAATCACATTCTCAGCACAGGTGGTAGCCTTGCTGAAAACAATATATTTGCAAACTATACATAAATGAAGAAAAATTCCTTTAGAAACCGGTATTGCATGTATAAGTACTGTCTGTATTCAAACACCTTAGCCTCCAGCTATTCTCTAACTAGCTGGAAATAGAGACAAAATGGAGAAAGAAAACCCTGCTCGTCATTAGCTTATGGTTTATGGAAAGTTTTTAAAGTCTTTAGGTCAGATTGTGTTTTCCTGTTTTATGCTGACTACCACTGTGGTCATGTATGCGTATTAGTTCAGATCTCCTGTCTATTAAAACATCACAGCGAGTACTTTTTAATTATTTTTGGAAAAATTCTTGTCCTATTAGCAGCAGCAACTCTGGAGTCTATGGAAATACTTATTACTTACATAAGGATGCATTGTTTCAGAGTATGCTAGTTATTGAATTTTGGAGAACACTGGTACTATATCCTGAGATTACACACCAACACCATAAAAAATTCAAAATGACTTATTAATTTGAAGACTTGCTTATTGCTTTAGGCATTGGATGAAGAGTGAAATTCACAGGAAGTTCTTGTTGTCTGCAATGTATGAGTAGGTTCTCAGACTCTTACCACAAAGGGATTGAAAAACTGGAAGTGGGGAAAAAAAAAGGTTTGTTGCACTTGCGCACTGTGAAGTTCATGTGAAAAGGCATGTGAACAGAAACTACTATGCTACTGAAATGTTTTTTTGTTGGTGATTTTCTTGCATTTTATTGACTCTCCTGTGCATATACTTGAGCAGTCTGAAACAAAGCATAGTGGGGAGGAATACATGAGAGCAGCTAATAGTGAAATGACGTGGAGAGTCTAATCTATATGGATTGGAATCTTTGGCAACAGTACCATATTAGTGGTATTTTTATAATTTTGGGGCTGGCTAGCCTGTGGTAATTCTCTTCAATTTTTATTTTTTTTTTGGGGGGGGATGGGGCAGAGGCAGAAGGAAATGTTAAAGAGGTACAATCACAGTATATGCATTGTGACAGCAAGGGGTTAAAGAGATGTAATTATGTATTCTCCGGTAAGTGTTCTGCAGTCAGCAATATAGCCAGGACTTTATAGAAGAAGAAAAAAAAAAAAAAAAAGAAAAAAAAAAATTATAGAGGGAGAGTATGGAGAGAAGGTCAGATCCAACGATTCTCCTAGGGTTTTCTTGTGTTTGCTTTTCCTTTGTGGCTTATTACACTCTCTCCTGGTAGAAACAGAAGAAAACATGATGGCTTGTTGGTTTTTCCTGCTTATAAGGTACACTTGATCCCTTTGCTTTATTTTAGAGGTAGAGGTGAATTTATGGGTTTAGTTTGTGAAGGAGTTGTGAGCCATCCCAGCACTTGCCATATTCCTGGTATATTCCCCAGCTCACATTTACTGCAAGAAGTGTGTTGTGAACCTGTGAAAACTGAATATTTCAACAAACGCTGTTTCTCAGCTGTGGTTTACCTGTTTTGTTTGAGAGAATTTGAATTTCCAGCAAATCCATCTACTGGAAATAGTTTGTTTTGCACCTTTTTGGAACATTTGGGTGGATGAATGGAAGTTCTTGCACAGTCAATATTTCAGGCTGAGCAGACTGGTAAAGGTAAGCTTTCATCACTGCTGACTAAGCCTTTGAGGGGCCAAGGGAAAAAAGTAGGTGTCTTTCTTTGTGGGTGGGTTGTTGGGGTGTTTTTGGTTGGTTTTGTTTAGTTGGGTTTTTTACCCCTACCCTCCATGATTGTTGCATTATTATTCGCAGGTGGAATAGGAGGCTGTGCAGTGTTTTGGAACAGCTGCAGTAACAAAGCAGAGCATGTAAAATGGGCAGGATATTTGGGATGTGGGCTACCCTCTTACTTCCACCCTGAGGTCTGACTTGCTGAGTCACTTAGTGCAGCAGATACTTCTTTTTTTTTGAGCTAATTTAATTTGCAGTTGGATTTCAACATAACAGCAAAACATTTCTGGGAGATATTGGTGTTTAGTAATATGGTAAGTCTCAGTTTTGGAGTTCCCCTGCTTTTTTTTTCTTTCATATGATGCAATTTTCATTTTTTCCCTGGGTACTTTTCCTGTTTAATTATATGGAAGGAACTGCAGACAATAAAATGAATGGGATTTCTCTCCTCATCCTTCCTTGAAAAAGAAAAAAAAACACACATCCCCAAAACAGCTCTTCTTCTGGAGTAAAGATCCTTAGCCTTGCCACTGATCTTTTGGGGACAGGCTCTTGTGATCCCCAGAGGGAGAGGTGCGAGAGTTTGTCAGTTTACATATCAGTGTGGGAGTTCCTGGCAATATATTAAATCAGTCAATTGCACAGGTTTTCTGAAATACATAATCAGGGAACAGTCTACTCCTAAGGACAACTGAAATTTTTCCTCCCACCCTTGTTAAACCCCAGCTTGAAGCTATTGATTTTCCTCCCCTAGAAAAGTTAAGTCTTGTCATGCTTCTTCTCTTTCTCTTCTCATTCTCTCTTTTAACTATATATTTTTTTGGTCCTTGTGTTTTATCATTTTAACTCTGCAAAATTTCTGAAAGGCTTCTGCAAGGAGGAAGGGTGGCCTGATAAGTGTATTTCCTAAAGCATTTGGCCTTTCAAGGCTTCTCTTATGGCAAGGTTGAACTGTTCCGATGACTTGGATTGAGACGACAGGGGAGGAGTGTACAATCCTTTCTGCTTCCGATAGCTCTTAGTTGGTCTAAGAGAGAGCACTTCGAGAGTGGTAGGTCATTTATGTGATTATGAAGAGCACTTGGTCCTCTTATTCAAGATGGAAAAATAATAGTTTTTGAATAAGAGGCCGCTGTCAAGATGACATTGAATGTGGCTTCTTTTCTGTCTGCCTTTCCTCCCCCACTAGAAGAAAAGCACCACTGGAACTACTCAGGATAGGGCTGAATTTTTCAAACTCAGTGTGACTTTCTCTTTTCTTCTATTCTTTATTCGTTTTATTCCTCACCATTTCTTCTGTGTGTAATGTTTATACTTCTTGATGGTGTCTGGATATTTATGGTAACTAGAAATTTAAAAATAAACGTAATTCATGGAAGGCTATATGTGTTGTTTTAAGTCTTGTTTTTCCACTTTGCAGAACTAAGCTGTGAATGTGTGATGTGGTATCTGCTTGGGTGACAGATGTCCATTCCTGAATGATGCTGTGTTCCCTTTGTGCTTTATTTATGGAGTGATTTGCTTCTAAAATAATCTCTTAATCTTTTCCAAACTACATTTCTGTATGTGCTATTTTACATATGCCATCATTTAGGGTAACGGACGCAGAACTGAAATTACTCCTAAATGCTTTCTTTCTAAAGCTAATAATAGGATATAACATTGTCATTTTTGGTTTGATGTGTCCTTTCAGAACTAGGTTAAATGTGTTGTTTCATTTTTCACTGGTGGTTTTTTGTGTGCTTGTTTCCTGTAGGACTGCCATAATGAAATTGTATTTTAATTTCATGCACTTATCAAATGAAAAGACAACATGAATTTGTCCTTTTTTGTGCTAGGTTTGCTTTTATACCTCAGAAACAGAGCTGTTATCCCCAAATTAGGATGTAATTGCTCGGAGTGCAGAATATAATAAAGTATTTTGTGAAAATCATTAACAGTTAAGCTAGGGTTAGTTTACTTAAACCTGTGTTGAACATCAGTAATCACTCTAGTTCATCATAAATTTCCTTTTAGTGAACGTGGTTTCAGCTTGGGGAAGGGCTGATCAGTGAAATATGTATAATTCCTTGCAGCACAGAAGACTGTTTTTGTTTTTCTTACTTACAGGGTGAAATTAAGTCTGTATAAAGTGTGTTGAGATTTTCAGGTGCTTGCCTGTTGACACATTGAAAAGAACTCGGATGTAATTTTGAAATTCTGATTTTGGAAAACTGAAACAGTTTTGGAGCAGGTTTGGGGAAAGACAGCACTGGAATATTTTGCTTGCTTTCACTCTGAACTCTTTTTAACATAATTATTTTTAAAATTTGGGTATTGAAAATGGACAATAATTTGAATTTTTGACTAGGGCATCTCCAAGTAGGAAGAGCCAATAACTTCAGTGTTTTATTAGTCAACAATCTGAAAATCACAGAAAATTGTGTGAACGCCTGAAAAAGCACAGAGATGCCATTGATCTTTGAATACCAGACTGTGGAAACATAGAAGTTGGACTTGGATTTAGAATTTTTTTTACCATAGTTCTTCATGTTTGTGTTACTACATATAAAAGCTCAGGATCAATCCTGTGTACAGACGATGAGTATGGAGCAATGACCACTGAACTATAGTTGTGGCTCTGTCCACTTCGTGAGGGCACTTGCTGTGCTGTGGTCCTCCAAAGTCTGCAGGTTTTCTGGAAATCTGCTTGGTTCCTCTTAGGACCTTCCCTCACAGAAATTTGGCTTTGCTCCTTCAGCGGCTGCCTGAGCTGCTGAATGCTGGGTTGCAACTGTATTAACATTTCAGTTCATGTCAAAAGCGGGCTTGGGAAGCAACCGCTGGTTGGGACCCATTACGGTACTTTGATTCATGCTACCCAGCAGTCAAGGAGCAAGCTGGATTCCTTTCAGATGAAGCAAAACTGAAAATGTGCCCTAGGAGCCTGCCTAACGCACTCCAGCTGCTAGTGGATACTCATCCTCTCCGAGAGGGGCACAGCGTGGGTGCTGGGGGCTCAGCATCGAGCTCTCCCACCCGTGCTGGCTCCTGCGGAACCGCACCCTGGCGCCGGCAGGCATCGCCTTCCCCTTCAGTGCGAGGTGCTGCTGGGCTGCATCTGGATGCTTTACATAAGGTCTGGATCCAAAGTCCTTTGAAGTCTTTGAATGGCTTCCATTTACTTTAATAGGCTTTGTGGCAGGCCCTAATGATTTGGTTGTGATCTGAAAAGGGATGTTCAGAGATTTTTCTATAATGAGATGTTACCTTTTAAAGAACCGAGTTCAAATGGGCTGATCTCTTCGCAAGTGGAAGTGAGCTTCTTGAAATCTCCTGGAACCCTTCTGTCCCTGTCAAAAGAAAAGAAAAAAGTCAGAAAATTAGTACTCATTCCAAAAGTAAAGGTCCAAGTTTGAAATTAGCAGAGGACTTTTGGCTCATGGATTGAACTGCACCTGACAAGCAGTGGAGAGATTTGCGCAGTGCAACTGTCTGCTTCTCTTAAAATCATGTGGTAAGCCCCTCATTCTCACCAACAGCCACTTTTTTCACAGTTTTGAAGTAAAAGGGCAAGACAGAGAAAGGAAACACTTGAGTTAATGTTTCTTCATACTGTTACTGTTCTGAGATGACTGATACAATAGGTCTAAAAGCAGCGTGAATTAAAAAAATCTCTAAAGTTTGTTTTTAAAGGCAAGGATGGAACAGAGGGCATTTCATTTTCCCACTAACTGAATAACAAAACTACCAAGTCTTTCCATTTCTCTGTATTTCATGCTCCCCTTGAAATTATCTCTCTTCCAGAAAAGTTGCTTCAATTATTTTTTGTGTACAATTAATATTTTTTATCATGTAAGGTGGTGTTTGGTATCCAGAAAAGCTTTAATTTTCCCCCACTTCCTCAGAATCCTTTCATGTGAGGTAGGAAATCAAGTTATTTTTTTAACAAATTAATGTGAACAGCTTGTATCTGTAGAACTGCTGCTTCTTTATTTATGGTGTTATTTTGTTTACTTTACTTAGTGTTCATCTTCCCTAAATGACAAACATCTGTTCTATTTTTTTTTTCTTTCAAGATTAGGTGTATGCTATAATAATGATATTTAAACAATCTAGGAACAAAGAGTAGTTCCATTTCATCATTGGACATGGGGTTCTAGTAAAATATGTATTTACAATTATATGTAATTGTGTGTGTCTTCTAGTAATGTTGTGTCTTAATATTTTTATTTGTACATGTGCATGGAAGAGTTCCTCCAAATTTGCACTGGGACTGATTTATCACAGTTCGGTTTGTTTTACATCTGTGTAATTACTTTGAAATCACTGAACTTAACGCTGATACAAAATTGCAGTAGTGGTAAATTAGGGTCGCATTTCTGATGGTGCTTTTTATTCCAGTTTAAATACTCTACTGATCCAGGTGAGGATGAAATGTTGTACTAAGCTACAAGATATTTCTCTGATTGGGATCATGCTGCTTATCTGTCAGCCTTTCCGTTTCTAGGAGCTGTATTTAATGCAGTTATTTCTGTGTCTTGGAAATGCAAAGGAAGGGAGAGAAAAGTTGAGATAAAAATTCATCTGTATTCTAGTATTTTTGCATCAGCTGTAGCTGAACAAAGTGGTCCCGAGGGTTGCACACTGTATTTTTATTAAAGGTGCTATTCTGTCCTTCGTCTTTGAGCACATTAGCTCTAGTAAAAGAAAAAAAAAAAGAGACTTCTTTTAGAGTATTCTTATTTTTCCCATCTGCTTTGAAGCATGAATTTGCTTTTTAAAAGGAAAGCATAGGCTGGTCTTACCAGAAGGTAATTTGTATTATTGGAAGGTGGAGGGTGCTGGTCATGATCAGAATAAATAAATAAAGTGCATGGAAAGGATACACCTGAGGTTCTTTCTCCATCAACCATTCACAATCCCCGTGTTTCTCTCATCTCTGCAATCTAGACCTTGGAGATGATGGAAGGAGGCTGATAGTCCTCAAATAAGCCAGGCCTACATACCATCCTTTTGTTTCATTTTCAAAAACTCCTCTATCAAGAGAAGCAGTCGCAGAGCCTGCATGCTGTCGTGCAGATCTGGAGGCTGTTGTTTGGTGCTGGGGCCTGGCGTTGCCATGGTCTTTGCTGCCTGGCTGATCACTCATCCTGGGACCTCTGGCTTCCCTGGTTGGGAGTCATCAGGGCAGCCCTGGCCTGACACCAGCAGCCTGCGCCTGGAAGGGGTGCCATGCCAGTGCTGAATTGGCTGCTTCCCTCTCTCCCTTCAAGATTAGGAAAGCAGGTGCTAAGTCTCATTTTGAGAATTTATTGTTATCTGTTGCTGAAGCTTTAGAGACCACTCTGCTTACCCGCCTAATAGCCAAATGCAAGCTAATAGTCTGTACAGGCCATTGAAGCCTAAAATCCTGCTAATTCCTTCCTCTAATGAATAATCCCTGATCTCTGTGTGTGCCTTGACTACAGAAGGGCTAATTATGAAATTCAGTGTAAGGAAAATTTCAAACTCGTGATTTCTGTGCCTGAGATTTGTAAATAAATAATGTGTCTACATGTATACCTTGTACAAAGTATAGACTTCATATGTAAAGTTAAATATCCCTCAAGAAATTTAGCTAAAATGAATGGTATTGTAAAACATTTCTTTTGCTCAGTGGATTAATTGCTCAAAGTTTAGGGAATAGGTTGCCTGTTCTGTATGAAAGGTCGTTCGTTTTAACACTTAGGAGAGACACTGTACTTTGTTCTGGTGAGTAAATTTGTTAACAGCTTTGAAGAGAGAAGCTTTTTCCCACTGCAGAGCAGGAGGTGAGGTTCTGCACTGGATCCTGGGGGCCCCTGCGCTGTGGCCTGGGGAGCATCCCACTCCTCCCCAGCAGGTGATTCTGAGAAAGCATTACCATTCCATGCCTGGAAATGTATGAAGGTGGTAAATCTGTTTCTCTAGGTTTAATGCTGGTAAGAAACAAGTCTAATGATTTTTTTTTTCATTTCAAATATTAAATAAATTTAAAAAAAAAAAAAAAAGAAAGAAAAAAAAAAAAAGAAAAAGAAGAGGAAGATATCTAAGCAACCAAAGTATTGGGGTAGAGATGTTGCATAAATTATAATGAGCACCAGAGGACACAGGATGTGTTCATTCCCAAGCTGCATGATTATTTCGTGTTGTGAAGGGTTAGCTTTTCAATTGCAAAGCTTAATCACTTTTCAAATGAATATTTCATAACAGTTATTTTTTCATCAAATATACAACAGCATGCTTATTTTGTGCCTCATGTGCTAGACATTAGTTTTCAGCAGCTTTAAATTCCTTTTATTTCCCCTCATCTCTTATTCTTGTTTTCAGCCATGGATGGGTAAGAAAATATTTGTGAATGTTTCCTGATGAGTGGTTAATCTTGTGGCTGAGAGCTAGGAAGATCCCAGAGTTTTTGTGAAATTAGTCCCAAATTCTTAAAATATTCTAATTTATTTCATGCTGAGTGCAGCTTATGTGACTGATTTAAAATATTTTAAACTTAATTTAAAATGAAAACACAATTGTTAACGACCTCTACCACTACTAATAAACCCTGTTTAGTGATCCAGCACTACTTTTATTCCTGGATGATGAAATTTTTAATAAAAATGCAGGATTGGTTACCTTTAGTACAGTTTTTTTTTAACTGTTTGAAAATTGCTCCAGCTTAGGGCAAACTTTGGATATCGAGGTGGTACGATTGCCCTGTCCCTTATTCTTTAAACCCTGAATTGGGGAAGATATGGTAGCAGTTCTAAGCTGGCTCATGACTGCTTTCTGGATTTCTTGAGTGCTTTGGCAGATGAATGAAAATTAAATAAACTTGAAGTTTCTGAATTATACTAATGGGCCAAACTGGCTTGAAAATAGGAGAAATGCAAAGCTGACCTTAAGGCACCCTCACTTCTTTTTCTGTTCTTGTGTTCAAGAATTCCTTTGGTACTCACCTGTCCAGTCTGTTAAAAATGAAAATGTAATTTTCTTTGAAGTACACAATAAAAGAAATATTTACAAAAATATCAAGTGTTGTTTTGACTAGACAAGCTACTTACATTTCTTGTCTAGTTATTTTGTTTTCATACTTTACAATGTACTTCATAGTGCACTTTGAAGCCTACAGAACGTAGTATTTCTATTTTTTACTTCAAAACAAAAATAATGAATCCCTAGAACTCATATAAGGCCTGTGCAGTGCATTGTGCCTGTGCCCATATATATGAACCAGTGCTATGACTGTAAAAGCTGTACATTTTTTGTAGCCTGTCTAGAATTAGTATTTTAGGGGATTTTTCAGCCACATACGCAGGTCTACATTGGACAGTAATGTTCAACATTGAAAGATGCACAAATCTTTCAAATCTTGGGTTCAGGGTGTTTAATGGTAGTTGGAGAGTTATCTGTTGTGATTGCTTTCTTTTCCTTTCATGTGTAGCGATGCTGTCTTTGCCAGGATGGCCTTAACTTTTTGTGTGGTTTTTCATCAAGTACAGGACCTGTAAGCTTCTTTTGCTTGTCTTCAGTTCTGTAAGTGCAAGTCACTTTTTCTTGTCCACATACTTGAAGTTAATTGTGGGACCATTTAAAAAAGTTGTGGTGGAAACCCAGGAATGATTGGATACTTTCTGAACAGCATAAAGTCCATACTGTTAAACCTGCTTAGAAACCTTTTTTCTTTCTTTTTCTCTCTGAATTACAGAATGTTTCTTAACAGCCACCTGCCTTGTCTTTCTCTACATATTGTAGGAAAATGGTATTTTATATGCTAAATCTACTTGTGATTTATATTTTTCCTTCTGTAGGTTATACCCTCTAGTTCTTTGGTTAATTTTTTTCACTTATTTCACAGGTTTTAAAAAAAAATTGTGATTGTACGCCTAGATGGTTTCTGAATGTGAAACACAGATACCTCTCAGATGTTTTTAATAAAAACACCTTTCCAGTCATGCACATAGATATACCATAAAGGTTTAGGAATTACTGACTCTTTCAATTTCTCATGTGTTTGGTGGTCTTAAGGCACAGGTCCATAATACACTATTACTGTATGACATGGAGAATTCAGATGTCTTTGGAATTTCAGGTTCTTCAGTGCAGAAATAGTTGCCTTTATAAGAATTAGGTAGTGTTGAGTTGCTGCTGTTAGTACTCTGGTGATATAAAGGAAATAAAGTTAATCTATATAACCTAAGAGGGAGGGAGCTGACCTCACAAACATCAGTGAATTTCTTCTCACAACAGTCCTGGGATGTAGGAAGTTGTATTATTACTATCCCTGCTGAGTATCTGTGGCACAGAAAGATTAATTGATTTGCCCAAGGTCATAGAGGAAGTGGGAGGCAGAGATGGAATTGCGTCCAGATATTCTACATCCCAATGAAATGCCTTAATATTTGTGATTTTGTTTGCTTAACGAGGTGCTCTTTTGTGTGTTGTCTTAAAAGCCTTGTTTTGACTTTTTATACTTGTACCCAGTGTGCCTTTTATCCTGAATAGAAACTTAGTGAAAATTATTTTTAGGGACTTCAGGTTTGTGCCATCTGTTCTTTCATATACATGAATTTTAAGGTTTTATAGATAGTTGTGCTTTGTTTCATCAAGTATCTCACAATGCTGAAAATGCAATGTAAGCAAAAATATTTTTTAATTTTTTTCCTTTTTTGGGGGGTAGGAAATAATTAATCACAATAAATGATTAAACTGTCAAAGAATATTAGCTGTTAGTGGTGTGTTGATTCATTATATGCCTTCATGTGTTTGGAGTCTTTGTGCTCCACAGTGAGCAGGAGATGGGGCTGTCCAAGGGGAGCACTGTGGTGACCATTAGCAGTTGATTAAAAGGGAAGTATATGCAGTGAGGAACTGCTCATAAATTATGTCCTTCCAGCTGGAGTTTATGTGAAGAAGGAGCTGCCAGCGTCCTTATTTGTTCATTTGGCAGCTGAAAACATGCATGTACTCTAAAATCATTTACGTAGTAGTCTGTAATAAGTCTCTGCACATGCTTGTCTTGCACATACTACAGGTACAGGGGCTGTTCATGGGGGACTTCATCCCTCTGTGAGCCCTGTGAGAGGAGTGGGTGCAGAGCAGCTGGTGGGACTGGCCCAGGTGCTGGCCTGCCCCTGAGGTTTGACTGGTTGCGGGACTGTACAGAAGGTTCTGTCTTTCCTGTCCAGATATTGAATGATTTGCTGTAGGGAAATCTGCATTTAGTCTTCACAGCTCATGGTCAAAGTGGGTTTTCAATCACTAGCCCAAGGCATGCACTTAATATATAGAGTGCCTTGATGTGGTGCCCTGCTTTGCCACAGACACTTTTGAACCTCAAAGACATCTCCTAGCTCTATAGATGTTGGAGAACAATAATGTAGATTTTTTTTTCTTCTTTCATTCAGTATTTCTATTTGACTTCCTTTGCACGAAAAGAAAGTACTGAAAAGTTACATAAAGTGAATTCAAGTCAAAGGTGTTTAACGTATGGGAAGGAAATGAAGCTTAGATTTCAAGCAGTGATCAATGAAGTATAGTATTGTATGATCATTACTGAGCAATAAAGCAGGAAAGGAATTATCACAAGGATGTATATGCCATTCATCATACCCTTTTAATACCTCTTTTTCTTGCTTGCTTTCTTTTTATTGTCTCCTATGTTTTATATTCTTTGATCCTATATATGGAAACGAACTTCCCTCCTCTTCTCTGACATTTTCACCTACTGTTATACAGTGCCAGCTTAGAAGAGTACTTCAGGGGGAAAAGTCTATACATTCTGTGCATTAAAACTTTGAATAGAATTAAAATACCTTACATTTCAGGTTTTGTAAATTTTGTGAGAAATACTGCTATGTTGCATTTATTCTGAACACCATTGGAAAGCCAGTGGCTTTGCTGAAAAACAAATGTATTGAAAACTGGAATAAAACATCATTGTATTTTTTGCTCTAGATTTGCTGTAAATGAAAAATATCATAGTATCAAAACATATTGTTCCGTTCTGGCTGTGGGAGGACAACAGTGGGAGGCAAGACAGTTTCTTTAATTCTGGAGTGTTTTTTGTACCCTGACCAGTGACCAAGATGGCCAAATATTTATCCCTGTATGTTATACAAAACTAATTAACTACCTATGAGTAGCTGTGTATGTAAAGAGGCTTGGTAACCTGAGATGAAAGAAGCAATGCTAGAAGTGCCCTCTTACTGCCTCTCAGGCCAGCCTCCCCAAAATTTTGGCACGTGTTGCTCAGATCTGATGTTGGTGTTGTCCAGTGACACTGGACATCAGTCCGTGAGGTAATACATCACAGCAATCCTTTTGCAGAGGCAGTGTGATTAATAATAATAATAAAAAATAAAGTTTGAGCTTGCAATATAATCTTAAGCAATGCAAACTGACACAGACACTTTAACAATTTATATTTGATAGTGAGCAAAATATACAGGCCCATTCTCAAAAAGAAGGGTGACTCAGCCGTATTTTGAATATTAGGTTTCAGTGACATCCGGAGATTTGATGACAGATCTATTAAGGAGAAAAAAATAGTAATTTATCATATCTGGGATAAATTAGTACCCTAGAAATTTAGGGGTTTTTTGTGGTAAATAGCATTTAAAAGATATTTACAGTGTCATTTCAAATTAACAGAACTTTGAGGAATCTGCCTTGAAATGTTCTTAATTAAGATGCAAACAAATTTGTCTCAGTGCACTCTGTAGTTATTAATCAGTGTAGGTGGAAAATGGGAACATACATGATTTGTGATAGTATTTTACCTTCAAACCTTGAAAACTGCCTAAAATGAAAAACTCCTAAATCCCTTGTCACGCCCAAACAATAAAACACACCATTTTGACTGTCTAATTACTAGGCCTAATTTGTTAATTTCAAAAGGGAGCACAGCAGCCTATAAAGGCTCACAGGACTCTTTTGAAAAGAGCATTGCGGTATAATTAAAATGATCAAGTGGATCTAATTCTGGGGGAGGGGGGAGAGTGTCTTCCCTCGTAAGGTTACTTCAAATTGAATTGGAGTTGGCATATATAGCCTTTAATGAGGTAACATCCCCAGATAAAACATCTGACTTGCTGTTTATTTTAGCCTACATTTATTTGCAGGCATTTATAGTGAGAGAGCTCTGTCTTGATGGTCCTACCAGCCCGAGTGCTGCTTCCAGTGTAGCAACTGGCCTGCTGCATGGCTTTGGGAGAACATTACACTCTCAGTGGTGAAACTGGCTTATGTATGTTTCTGATGCATCCATCACTGTGACAATTATGCTTGAGAAAAAGCAAAATGTAGAAGCGATACTCCTTGTATACTTTTCCATGGGTAGTGGTGGTGAAAGTATTGAAGAGAATGTTTCCTTCCACATTTTGCCTCCATGGTGTAGCTGTGTTGTAGCCAGAGTTAAGCTTCAGTCAGATTTTGGACAAAATTTTCCCAGTAAAAGTTTTCCAGTCACATTTTTTTTGGCTAATAGAGATGTGGTTTCCCTGTGGACATCCATCTTCCAAAACATGACTGCTCATTTAGGGACTGATAGTGCCTGTTGGAGGCATGGGTTTTGGGGTGGGTTTGGTTATTTGTTGGTTGTTTGTGGAGTGATGGAGTGTGGTGTGGTTTAGTATCAACTCCCTCATTCACCTAGTTGGATTAATGTGAAAGCATTATTCTGGGTTTTAAACTCCTGTGTGAAAATAGTCCTGTGTGTTTTGTGTTAAAAAGATAAATACCTAATTTGCACAAGTTCTAATCAAAACACTTTAGATTGACTATGGCAGGAGGTTTCTTGTTTTGTTCTAACTCTTCTGGGTGTTTTATCTTACAAAGCCCTGTAATAATAAAGCCATATGAATCCTTAGCTTATTATTCATATTCCTCAATGTGCCACAAAGAAGGCTTTATGGAGTCTTGCGTTTTAAAATAAAATGTTCTGTGCAAAGGAGGAAGTTTCTCTAGCAAAGAGCCTTGATGGTGAATGCACATGGCAGGAGGTTGGCAGGGAGCAGAAGGGGCTGCCCTAGAGATGTAGTGCAGCTCTCCTGGTGTTTCTGAATAGCCCGTTACACTTACATCCCCACCCCGTTCTGGTCCATCTCCTTAAATACCCCATAAAACTTGGAAAAGGGTGAGTGGGCTGTCAGTAACAGGTACTTGAGCACAGAGGAGCCAGAAGTGAGTGTCTGACAGGTGCTTCCCTTCTTAGCTCAGTGGTGGTTTTGTATCAAAAGGCAGTACTAATTCTGCAACTGGTTGGTATCACCTGGGAGAGCAGAGGTTAGTGTTTCAAAGGAGGAGGAAAAGCTGTTTGTATGCAAGTGACATTGAAAGGAGATATGAATATTTTAATACCCGTGGTCAAGGCCAGTGGGTTGTACTGCATGCACATGTTCCATTTTGGCTGGACCCCCTCTGAGTGCCAGTTGTCTGGGCTGTGGAAACGTAGGTTTAGGTCAACAAGTACGTTACAATGTGTCTCTATTCTTTTTCCTATGTACGTAGTAAAACTTTTATAAAAGAAGGGGCCAGAAAGATTTTGGTAATGATACATGACCTCTTACCGTAATAACCTCAGCAAGTCACTGTTGCCTGTCCTCTCTAATGTGATTGTAAACTAATACTGTACCTCTTACGCAGATCAGCAAATTAATATCAGCAGAATTACCAGCATCTGGAAAAAGTGTTTTCATTGCTCCTGATACTTTTTGTTTCTTTCAATCTTGTACAATATTAGCAGCATTTGCAACACAAAACAAATGAATAGTAAGCATGAAGAGGAAACCTCCTGCTTATGTTTTTTTTTCCTTTCTTGGCTTGCTTTTATTGTATTGCCTCAAGAAAGCCACAGTTAAAGAAACAGTGATTCTGTCTACAGCATTCTGAAATAATTACTTTCCTACTACTCAGTAAAAAGATGAAATACGTAGCTGCAGTAAAGCAAAAGTAAGGGGGAGAATATTAGTAAATGTTTCTAATACAGTCGTACTAGGTAGCTACAGTAAAGCAAAAGTAAGGGGGAGAATATTAGTAAATGTTTCTAATACAGTCGTACTGCATCCACCAGCCATTTATTAGAAACCTTTGGTGTCCAGTGTTCTCCACACTGTTTGTATAAAATGTTTGAAAATAAAAGAAGCACAGTTGCATGGAGATGGCAAGTGTGAATTATGAAACACAAGTATAAAATATATCTGTATAATTCAAGAGATATTCAGTGCATTTATAATGCAGCTGTAGCTCTATAATTCAGTGTAATGTAATTATTTTGTGCCCTGTGTTTTTTCATTTCATGTGCAATTGGATGTAGGTAATAACAAGAATGACATTCACAATATTCCTAATGGTGTAAAGCCCATACTTGTTGATAGAAAAAATGTTGTGTAAAACAAGTGGATTACATTAACATTTGAAATATTTTTATTTTTTTTCTTGCCTGCTTCTTTGTTTGTTTGTGTTTTGTTTCTTTAACATGTCTAGCAACTACTGAGCCAAGTATGTAGAAGCCTTTACCCTCCTAGGTCAGATTCCAGCAAAGCCATGTTGCTTTTATAGAATAATGCCATACGGCAAACTGACTCAGCTTTAAGCACTGCATATGGTCCCGAGGGGAGAAATTACCCATCTAAATGACGGGTGGATGGCAGGCAGGCAAGTTAGGATGTAGCTGCAGTGTGCTCATATTCTGTTTCACTAGGGCTGCAAACATTCAAAATAGCTGCTTTGGTGTATTTGAATTTGATCCTCATAACAGTAAGGAGCATGAGGGGATTGGAAATAAAATAAGAACAAAAGCTATTTCTTTTTACACTGCTTCTCTAAAGTACTTCTGATACATTGAAGGGAATTAATGTCTTTTGGCATGGTTTATTTCATTTTCCAGAGTGGATCTGGTAAGTGAATGGGAATCAAATGCAATTATAATAGCCCATTTCTCTTTCCTAAATAAAGTTTGGTATGCTCATTTTAACTCATATGTCAGTAGTTACTTAGTTCACATGAGTAAAAGTCAGTCTGCAACAGCTAAGAATTTGACTTTATTTTCTCACACTGGAGGTTTTCTTGGGAACCTACAGTGGTAAGGAATCCTGGTTGGGTTTCAGTCTGGGTTAAATGAGTAGAGTAGCAGAAAGCAAATTTAAATGTTCTGTGTTTTGAAGGAAACAAAAAGTAAACATCAAGCACTAAATTAAGTGTTCCAAAACAGAGAGAACTTTTTTTTTTTTTTTTTTGAGGGGGGAAGCAGCCATTTTGTTAATTTGATAGTTCTATAACTTAAATTTGAGTAAAACCAGTAATATTGTTTGGTAAATTCATTAGCTGAAGTGCATTTGTAGGAGCTGACTTGCAGTCTTGTAGTGGTCAAACACTATCACTCGTGCTTTCTGATTGGCTCTTTAACAATAACTAATCGATCAGCCTTCTTACAGTACAGTTATAATTTGGATGAGCTGACAAAGTGCTTATTGGTTGGTGTCCACAGGAAATTATGCTTCAGTAGGTGACAGAATCAGTGTGGTCACTGAAGGACTTAGGCTGGAGCTAGGGTGTTCCATGGAGGGCTGAGACTTCAGGTGTGAAGAAGGCAATTAAGTTCTTTCAGGAGGGCTGCTGAAATTTGAGAGGTTTAATAGTGGCCCATCAATTTGCTTTCTCTCCTCTATCTTATCTCAGTGACTTTTGTCTCCCTGGCTGGTCCTCTGCAGCTGTCTGTGGGCCAGGATGTGGGCAGCCCTCTCCTCAGTGTTGGGGCCTGAGAGTTATTGGCTCTTCAGCAGCCCTGCTAAGGTGCACCCATGCCTTATCCTTGCAGTAAGACCTCACAGAGCAGTTTATTGAAGAATATGCTGCTTTGTTTTGCTTGCATGCATTTTAATTTCCTGTACATCCAGTCACGATTTTTATAACCAGGAATAGTCACAAGTGAAACTCCCTGGGTTCAGTTGCCTGTAGCAATGTTGACTCCTTCCAAAATCTCAGAAAGTGGAAAGATGATAGAGTACTTTCTAGACCCTTTTAAATTTTTAAGAGTTTGTCTAGATGTGTCAGTAGTGTCAAAATATTAAAGAATTTATATCACCTGTTAAAGGACAGCACGTAGCATGCTGTTCATACTGCCTTGGATTTTAAACTAGAAAACCAGTTTTTGCATTCCATGTGTGGTATGATCTTGTCAAATACTACAATTAACTGAGATTGAAGGTATTTCCATTTCTAAAGATTTATAATGAAAGGAGAAATGTGTAGGTATTGTAGGGAATAATGCAGATTTCAGTGCAAGCTGAGCCCCTGGCATCCTCATAGTCTTGAATAAACAGCTGAACTGTCCTGGAAAGTTTGTGAATAAATGGATCAAATTGAAAAAATATTGTGCACTTGGACTAGCTTTCTCAGTTTCCGCTGTTCATGAAAGTAGCAACCTTTTTCCCCAATTTCATATACTGTTTCCAGTGAAATAATCAAATTTCTGCAATAACGCATCATATGCAAAGTAGATCTAAAAAAAAAATAATCTGTTCAGAGCAATGTTGTTGTTTTTTAATAAGGAGAGTCCTCCATCCACCGAAGTGTCAAATCTAGGCTGTAATAATTATTTAACAGCCTTTTCCCCCTCCCCAAGTTGCACATTTCAATTGCTTGTGGTACGTATTATTGTGACTGCAAAGTATTTAGATTCTCTCCACATCTCTTGTTGCATTGACCTCCTATATATCTGTACCCATTCTTCTTTTGTGAAAAAAATATTCAGTTCTCTAATTTCAGTTTAGCACCAGCTTGAAGTAGTGTATTTTCTGCTTACTGAAGTAAGGCTAAAAGCTGATAAGAGAAGTCTTTAAAATCCTATTTTCGACTGAGTACTAGATTATATGCTTGAAAGGAAGTGAATAGGTGTCTTTTACTGATGACAACCAGGACAGATGGAATTCACTTTCTAGGCTAACCTAGTTTTTCAGGTTGCTTTCAAAAAAGCTCTGCACTAGCAACCATTCAAAGATATTACTGACCAAATCCATGGAAAGGAAATAATTCGTATGAAAGGCACAACAGTAAATGACTGTTAAAAAAAAAAAAAAAAAAAGTAAGCTATTGGGTTTTGACTTATTTTTTTTTTTTCTTTCATTTGCTTTAATTTATGGCTTAAACCTTCCTTACTGAACCTGAGAACATCTCTAGACTGTCCTGGGCACTTGAGTATTTTATTTATATTTTACGCAGATGGTGGAGGGAGAGGAGCAAGGCTTTCTATTTAAATTGAAGAATGAGATGGAGTAATTTGCTAGTTCTGGTTTAATATCTGTATCAAAAACCTGTATGTCTTAATTTCTAAGCATTTTAAGTTCCATTAACTTAATATCCAGTACTGATACTTTCACAGAGTATTTGATGCTGGCACATGCTGGTTACTGTGAACGCTATGTGACTGTTAACTCCTTTCTCACCTTGAGAGCAGGCTGGTAAGTTGTCAGAGCCTTTGGGTTGCATGCTACTATTTCTAGTCAGAACACACCTACTCAAGATTTTTTTATTTTATTTACATCCACGTTTCTGGAAGTCTGGATACAATTCACTGCACAAAATGCATTTTCTGTTTTTTGAAGAGACACTAATTTATTTCTGTAAAGGGCTGGGGGCTGTTCGGACTTCTTAGTTGTGCTCTGTGTCTGTCTTCTCCCTCAGTGTTAGTGGGAGCTAGAAAAAGGCTATTATTTCTGTGCTATAGATACTAACTCTCTCTGTCCTTTTCTGGAGCTGATAATTGTTCCTAAGATCTGGCAAAATGCATCTTTTTCAGGAAAGCTTGAAATGATTAAACTCATTCCTGAAGTGTCTTGCATAAGCAGTAAAGCTAAGCTATTGTATGTTTTTGTCCGTCCTGGAACAGCACATCTCTGTCTACACATCTTGATGTCTTCTGATTGTGTTCTGACAATCCTGCATTGTTGATGGGTCTGCCTGGTTTCTGCCCTCTCTTATGTGTTCCTTTCTTCACAGAAATGCTGGACAATTGTGCTGCCAGACCCCCACCAGCTTATTTCTAGCATGTGTTACCTAGAGGATGGGGTCTTGAGCAGATTGCTTTGGTGGTCAAGAGAATTAGGAGCCTGATTGCCTGGGGCTGGTGGTGGATTCACAAGAAAGTTCTTGTGTGTCTGTTCATTGAGAGCCAATTTATTACCAATATTAGTAACTCCCCTTTGCACAGGCATGATGCCTATCACTAAATCACAGGCATGCTTTTCTGCTCTCTTCCTTGTGAGCTTTCTGAGCTGATGGTTCCTGTCGTGAGGAAGGCAAAATAGTGACTGACTCATTTGAGTAACTGACTTCATTGCAGTGGTTGTGATACTGTTTTTCAAAGAGGAAAATGCTTCTATGTAAAATGCTCTTCTTCCCAGTAGACTGTGATAAATGATACAGTGAAATACAGATTTTCAGTGCATGTGGTTTACACTTAGCTGACCACAGATTTCAGTTTGGGGTCCTGAAGAGTGGATGAATTGAAGAATTATGTAGTGTCTTTTTAGCATATCAGGAATCTCTGCCTTAGCATGTGCAAGCTCAGTGCTGCTCAAAAGATCTTCCTTCCTTGAAGCAGGGATTATGTGAGCATCCTCTCTTGCTTAGCGGGGTAGTAGAGTGTCTATGCAAGCAGTGGTCTAAAAACATCTTTCCTAAATTGGGTTGCTTCTCTTTGTTGGACAAATTGGAACCTCCCTGCTAAAGGAAAAGAATCTGTAACATCAAATTAGGTAATCACCTCTTTTAAAACTTTAAAACCATTTAGATTACAGTATTTTCAGAAGAGCCAAAATCCCCTCCCAAAACTCCACACCTCAGACACCAACAGGAAAGGGAAAAGAGACTGATTATGTAGTCAAAAGCAAGGTCCATATTTCCATTGTTTTTTTTTAAGTAACTTGTCTGTTGAACTTGTTATGAATATAGAAAGGTGAAAAGGCCAAGACTACTAGTAAAATCCCTTTCTCTCTATTGACCTTCTGAAAGAAAGTTATAGTAAGCATTGTTTTATTTCAATTAAAACACAGTCCTTACATGCTGTGCCTTAATCCTAGTGAAGAGCTCTGACACAATCTTATGTGTATAGGCCCCCTAAAGCAAACTTACCTAGGATGCTGAATAAGGGGATGGGGGACCCAAACAAAAGACCCAAATATGTCAAATCCTTTTTCATCATTTTTAGAGGGTTAGGAAAAACTAGAATTTGTTACCTGAATAGAAAGCTCTGTGTCAGTAGCTCAAAGGCTGCTGGGTCTCCCTTAGTATGGTTAACATAAAATACCTGCCAGCTGCATCTACTTCACCTCCTGTAGGCTGAAAAAAGGGAGGATTTGTGTTAAAAATAAAAAGAATAATAAAAACCCAGAGATGTTTCCACTAGTTGATCGTTTATGTTCTATGAGCATATATGCTGACATCTCCCTGTGGGAGTATTTTATGTGGGCATTGTACAGTAGTCAACACTTGACTTTGCTTTCCTGTAGTTGGTACATTTTACCTGTTCTCCTCAATTTATTCTTTTTTTCTGAAACAAGAGAAGTAGGAGAAGGAGCAATACTGTTGATGGGTGCTCTAGCAGTTGACTTTTGTGTGAAGCTACAAAGGGTTGTAAGAGCTGACTGTGATCCATGTAGCTGCTTTGCTGTTCCCAGCCTCAGTATTTTTAGACAGTGGCTCTCTGTAAATTCCATCCAGGCAGTATCACCCAAGGCAGGGCATGAAAAAGCCTTCTTACCAAATACTTTTTTTACACTTCCACTGCCCTCCAAGGATTTCCTTTATGGTCAGCAAAACACTGTGAATTTGTGCTAATGGGTCTTGTGCCTTTTTGTTGTTTCAAGATCTTAAGCTGTGGGGTATTTTTAGAGTGAAGAGGTGGACAAGAGCTTTGTCTCCTGTTCAGATAGGGAGGTTCAGCATATGGTCTCACTAGTTACAGATTTACCATAGGAAGAGGTAGGTAGGACTTAGAAGATCAGTGCTAGCAGTCTCCTAAATATTTAGAAAAATAAATGTCAAAAAGGAGGAAGAAATGTGAAATTTCTGAGTAGTTTCTATAAAGAGATGTAAGCTTCAGAAATGTGAGGAAACACAAGCATCTTTGCTGGAGACAATCTAAACCCTAGAAGAAGCAGAAATAAATCTTTGAAGTGTAATTGCAAGGCAGTCTTATCCTATTTAATTGATATTTAAATATTGGCTAACATGGACCTTTGCCATTTAACTGACATTAACAACCCTGAGTTAACTTGGTTTTGAGCTTTTTATTTTATTACACTGGTTTGTTTGTTTTACGTTAATTTCACTTTAGTGTTTGGATCCTTGTAAAATACATTTTTTTCCTTTTCAAAAACAAACATCAAACATCCAGAAGATCTGTTTTGTTTTAATATTTAAACATTTACACACATCTTGGGCATAATTGTGTATGCATTTTATAGCATGAAAAAGCGAACCATATTGATTGTAAATCTTAAACATCTGCCCTGCAAACCAAAACCATACTTTTTTGTGCACCTTGCTTTTTCTAAGTTTTTCTTCTCATCATACTTTAAATATTCCATTTTTATTAATTGCTGGCATTATTTTTGGCTTACCTCACACCTTTTTTATTTAATTCCTTTAAACCATTTCTTCTCCCCATCTGTTCTCTGCATCGGTAACTTGTTTGGAATAAACAAACCTTAAAATGGGCTGTTTTGACCACAAGTCTGTTGCTGCTACAGTCACATGGGCGCAGAGAGCGTGTGGCAGCAGAGGAGGTTCTGCTGGGGCAGAGTGGCCTCATCAGCAGCATCCCTGTCCTCCCTCCTCCTGCCTGCAGGCACACCACCTTGCCCTAAGACATGGGCTTGCAATGGGTTTCCAAATCTGTAGTTACTGTCTGTGGACAAGCAGTCATCCTTGGTACCTTGTGCTGCCACTGTAGCCCTCAACAGAGGAGGGTTAATGACTCCTGGTGCACAGTAACTTGTTCACACACCTGTGCTTTGCTTCCCAGGGCTGGGCACTGGAATTTGGTTATGTGCTTTCTAATTGTCTTTGGAGTAGGCAAAGAGAGAAGTGCTTTCTGTACTGCCTGTAGTGCAGCAATGTCAATCAGCTGTTAATGACAGTGGCAGCTGTATTTTAGATGCATTAGAGTATCATTGGCAAAAGGTTCCCCCCAATACACAAGCTAGTATTCAAGTTTTTCTGTAAAGCAATTCATACCTTTGCTTTTCCTGGATTTTGCAAGCTTTGAAATGGTCACAGGATTTTATTCAGCTGGGAATTGTTCACTGCAAAGGAAATTATGGCACATAAAGGTTCTTCACATCAGTAGCAACGTTCTGCTGCCTCAGGACACCTGGATATGGTGCTCATTGTGCTGTCCAGTGGGAAGAAATATTCCAAAATTTACCAAGCAGAAGAACTAAACACAATGTAATTTCTTTTTTCTCTGTCCAGTCATTGTCTTTTACCTATAAGTCATGTCAACTGTGGATTAATTTCTGATTATGTATTTGTATTTTTATTCCATTTTTTACCAACTGTTATTCACCCAGGGTTTGGAGGGATTGAGTTTGATGGGGGTTTTTTGTGATTGTATGTATGGTCTCTTATATATAACTGTAGTTAGAAAACACGGTTTATTTACTGTGGCAGAGAGAACATCAGTTTGCTGCTACTGCTCATTTGTTGTACAGTTTTGGTTGTGATGGAACATCTAATGAAGTTGCCACACAATAGAGCAGCTTTAAAGCTGCCTGAAAAATTACATTCTCTGTCATTTCTCTTCCTTTCCTCCTTGTGATCTTCCACAAGCTTAGTCAATTAAAATGACACAAAAAAGCCTGTTTTGATCCGTTTAGAAACTCAGACATGAGGACATCGTATTTGGACATGTTGAACTAGCTGTTGTAGTAGACAAGCGATGAAAACTAAGGACCACTGTGGGCAGCTAGATCATACAGGCCTTTTCATAGATTGAGCTCAGTCTTCAAACTCGTTGCCTTACCTTCACATGCTCTGCTCTGTTTGGATAGCTGCTCCAGTATTTGCCCAAACACATCTCTTCTGTGTTTTTACTTTTCTTTCTATACATTTGTCTTTGGAACAGACTATCTGCAGCCGTCACAGACCTATTGTCTGTCAACACTAATAAGGCTTCTGTAATGAGTAGGAATTGGAGTGCATCTGGACTTTGAGCACTTCAGTGATGCAACTGTGTTAGTGAGTTCTGGATGTTTGATGTGTTAGTGGGTAAGAGCTACTGTGTATTTTTGTTGTTCCTCTGTTCTTGTTTCCGCATGAAAGGTGTGTGTTCCTCCTCTCTTGAATTTGTTGGCCAGATTTGTTAGAGCTGCTGTCAGATTTAACTAGGTCAGTGTACTACAAACAAACATTACATGGCATGAAATGTGGACATACAGATACCTCTTGCATTTAATACCCCTTCTCTCCTCCCAAACCCAAAACAAAAAGCACAAACCCTTTGAAGTTATTGCCTTGGAAGTATTCATACATTCCTTCAAAATCCTCTATGTTGCACAATTTAAAAAGTGAATGAGGGAGATCTGCCAATGACAAATTTCTTCAGAAATCATGTAGACATGGGCATTGAGTTCAGTCAGATAGCAGAAACTACATTTATAAATTACACATAGAATTAATAAATATGTTTCTAAAACATGGGGTTCAGGCTTAATTGAAGTCTCACAAGTGTTAAGTGTGGAATCCTAATCACTGTTTACTTTCTTTAACGGGTCTTTATCTGGTCTAGAGGGTTTTTTAAGTAATTTAAGTCTTTAAAACAAATCTCTCACTGAAGAATCAAGAACAAAAGTGTCTTGAGAGCACCTGTGTCTTTGTTTCCTGATTCAGAAGAGTCCATGTTGCAGTAATGAAATAATGCAAAGTATAGGGAGAATACCACCATCCAGATTGGTTGGTTGGTTGTTTTTATGATTAATACTTTTTTCTGTTTAAAGCAGTTTTTGGAATTCTGTTTACTTTTATAAATACAGTATTTTGAAATGCTGCTTACTTACATGTGAGATGCCTGTGTTTAAGTTTTGAGTTGGATTTTGAACATACCATCAAGAATTTTGCTGTTTCTGATCTAAGACTTACACTTAAAAGAAATTCTTTACTCCTTTAACTTGTTTTTATGCTTACTGGAAATCCTTAATGAGAAATAGGCTTTACTTTTCAGGAGATATTCAATAAGCTTTTTGTATATGTTTTGATGTAATTTGCTGAAGCAATGTCGATTTGTCTTTAGAAATAGGTACTGGCCACTTCTGCTTATGGAGTTGGACACTGCCTGAACAGATTTGTAGTCTTGCTTTCCCTATATTGAAGACAGTTATTTAATTTAATCTTTGGGAAATGCATCATAAGAAAGTTATCCTAAACATGTACTTTAATACAGTGAGTGCAAAAATCACTGTTTAAATGGAAATAAAATATCCAGTTTTGAGCTCAATGAATAATTTATAAACTATTCTAGACGTCTTATCTCAATGAAAGTTCAAACAAGTTTCACTGCAGTACTTGTTACTAGCTTTCTTTTTCTTTAACGTATTTTCACTTCCATGCACTAAATATGTTTTCAAGTCAAGGAAGTTGTGAAATTAGTTTGAATCTACTTCAACTGGTTTAGGACTATATTTTTGGTATTGCTGGCAGAAAGTAAGGGTGTTGATGTAAAGATTTCTTGGTTGTTAAAAGGTCGATTTTGAGTTCTAATAGGAACTTACCTGTGAAAATATAAAGTTGATACGCCCCACAGTGCACAAGTGTAACTCATATAAATAAAATTCTAGATACTTTCTTCCTCACAGATAGGCAGTTTTTTTGAGTTACAGATTTTTTTGCCTTCAGTGAAACAGCTTTAGACTTAAGTTGGAATATACTTTTATATGACACCCCTTTCAAAAAGCAAGAGAGGGGGAAAATTGAGGCTTTTACATACCAGGCTGGCAAACTGTAGCATTTCTTTCTAAATATTGTTCACATTTGTGCTCACAGAAAAAGAAATGAATTGCAGGTTTGTGAGGTGTAATAGGAGAGAAACTACATGTATTGATATGCAGTGTCTGGTACAAAATCCCTTGACTCTGCTAGGCTTTTTACCTGGCTATATAACAATCTGTTAAGAGAACTTCTTAAATAGAAGCAATGTGATTTGCTTTTTTTATACTGCTGTGTGTGAGTGTAGCATGTACACAGTGTGGCATAATCAACAGGAAAATTAGGATTTTTCTTTTTCTGCCTGTAATTAGGTATTTTCCTATTTCAGACAGTTTTCTATTTTTGTGATTTTAAAGGATTTTAAATTTTAATTAATACAAATTACAAAAATAAAAATTATCCAAGTTTTTGGTCTTCTTACAATCCTTTGCCTCAGATAAAATACCAAATAATTCCAGAGTAGAGGCACACTTCATGACATAAAAGTCAAACAGACATTATCTGCCTTGTCTGAAACATGGAAGCTCCAGTTCCCGCTGGATTGCGCTGCCTTTTTTTTCAATAGCTAGGACTTGATATAAATAGCCAAGGAGAAAACTGCATTAGTTTGAGTTAATCTCTACATATAGTCTCTTCTGTCTTTTGGTCCTGATATATGCAGTTTCAACACCAGCAGATCATTTGGTTCTGGTGGAAACAAGTGGCATCTGTTAGAAATCCTACAGCTGCAAATTTAAGAAAACCCAAAGTGCTTCACTACAAGTAGCTTCACTGCAGTAACCCAACCCGCTCCTCCAGGGCAGCTTGCCTGCCGTTGCTTAACCTGAGCAGCCATCCCAAACCAGGTGCTTCTGTTTGTAAAGGCGCATTTGCCCCTTCTGCGTGTGCCGTGTCCCCTCTCCCGTGGGCGAGAGCGTGGGGAGGGCAGGAGGCCAGGCAGGCAGCGCGGGAGGCTTTTCCGAGGGGCTCCCATCTGTCAGGGCTGCACGCTGATCAGGCTTGCAGCAGCTGGCTCAGCTCGCTGCTAATCCATTCATCCCAGCTATGGATCAGAAGGTGGCTTGTCCCTTCCCAAAGATCTGTGGGCCTCGGAGAGTTGCCGCAGCTCCCAAGTGGTCCCGCTGGACCTGCCAGCCAAGCGTCGTGGCGGGGCACATGCAACCTGAGGGCCGG